>NC_042495.1:72138468-72159750 GCF_005508785.2 Acyrthosiphon pisum | reverse complement strand
ATTCTGCTTTGGAATATAAAATTAAAACCCAAGGTTGTCATTCAAAAAAGTAAAAAACTTAAAAATTACAAGGATACAAAATATTTAAAAATATATTTTTTTTAAGAAAAACGTTGTTTTAAAAGCGACTTGAAACTATGTAAAAAAATATTTTCAAAAAAATTTACACTTTTTGAAATAATGAGTGTTCAATGATAAAAGAATCACCCGGTATATGTACTGTAATATTAAGATGAATTTTAACAAAATATTGATACAATATTGATTTAAAAATAATAATAAATACCGTAAGCCTATTAAAATACATTTTTAACATTTTGTTAGTAAACATGGTTAAATAGTGTTAAATTAGATTTCAGTCTTATATTGTAATATACCTACTTACCTATCGTAAATTTTCGAACTAAGTTTGAGGTGTTTATTCTGGTTAAACAACCTACATATAGATTATTGAGTATTGACAAGACAAATATTATAACAAATTATTCAAACGTATGATGTTTCATTCAAATATATGAATGTCTTTTTTTATCAAATCAAGGTAATCCAATTTATATTGGAATAGTTAAGAAATGCATACAAAATATATTTCAAGCATTTAACAACACCTCGGACTAAACACAATATATGTAAAAATAATCATGTCATGATAAATGTAGGTACCTATCTATACCTATAGTTTGTTCGTATGAAGTGTGAACACAACTTGAAATATACTACGTAGTATAACCACGGGGACTAGGCACCGCACTAAGCTTCCAAATTTACTACAATAATATTGTAAATCTTATGTTTTTGGAAGGGGTGATAGGATATTCCCTATATTATTACACGCCACTTGCAGGATTGTTGACGTTTCACCACTTGCCAATCTTATAGTTGTTCCAACGATTTAATATAAAATTTCCGTCGATGAATTCAGTCGATAATACACATTACTGCATGATATAATAATATAAGTATCTAAAGTGCCTTGATTCAAAAGTAAACATCAACGGACAAATCATTATTATTACCTATATATTATTATAACACCGCGGTGATATTTGAAATCATACCGTCGATTTCGTCAAAACTCAAAAGGTTTAACAATCAATATGGCACATTGAATAGACATACTTAATTAAATAATATTATAAGCTCTTCAGCTGACTTACGTGATTCTAAAAACAAAAACAAACTTAAAAACTAGGTATACGTTATACATATACAATATTCTGTAATCTGCGGAAAGCCGTGAAATCCGGAGCGATTGATTGCGGACGACTAAAGTTTCGGGCTGGTCGGCGGTGAGTTCCGAGAATGATGCAGGTGCCAATCGACTTCGGGGCAAGTTCTGGGTGAACTGAAGCAGTGACCCACCAGGTTACAGGACGGTTGTGGCCTGAAGTTTCACGTACCTGGTGCGGTGGGTGCCGTTATCAGGCGGCGGCACGGGCAAGAAGCACTGGTGCGTTTGGACGGTATTCGCGCGGCCGGCGGGCTTCTTGTTGTTACACGCACGGCACGCGGTTCTGTACACCAGCAACACGAACAGGAACACGAGGGCCGTGAACGTGGCCGACAACAGGAACGCGTAGCTCTTGGCGCCCAGCACCGCGAATAACCAGTCGGCTGGGCCGCTGCCTCCGATGCCACCCCCGCTGCCATCCACTGATGTGCACACCATGGTCTCCTCGTCGTCCTTGGGGAACTTTGAACCGATACTGGCACACACCTGATATGACCGCTCGGCTGGCAGTTCCGCGACCGTGGTCCAGGGCGCCGTGCAGTTCAACCGGTGGTGGGCCAGGGGCCTACCCATTGTGTACACGGACACCGTTATCGTGCACTTGCCAGCGTCCGGGTGCACGGCCGACAAGTGTACGGCGACGAACAGCGATGACGGCGGCACGAACGTCGTGGTTAGGTTTTGGATGTCAGGCGGGTCCGCTGCCCCAGTTGCCGCCACCGCCCGGTTGTTGGGTTGCACTGCTTGGTTCGCGTTTGGCACCAAGGCGATGATGTCACTGCAGCCCAGTACCATGGCCGATTCGTCTGATTTGTCCGTTGCGTATCCTTCCACCAGTACAATGCAATACCTGCAAATGACAAACAGTGCCATTACAAAACTTGCAGAATTAAAATTTAAAAAAAAAAATTAGAAAATATTTAAAATAATAGTAGTAAAATATAAATATTAAACAAGCCTTAAAGATAACGTTTTTTTATATTCTCGTGTTCATAAAATTCATTATTTTAAGTATTGTTCTACGGGTTTTACCAATTGGCAATCAAAAATAGTAGATACATAATACATTATCGGTGTTTTAATTTATCGACCACATCGATTTAAATGTAATTTTTCTTCGGAAATAAAGTTAAATTATTACTGAAAATCACAAGCACTAATAAAAAAAACATCCGGGGAATAACCTCAATGATTGTCCAAAAATAATAAAAATGTGCAGCTCATCTTTTATATTTGATAGGGATGTATAACTGCATATTATAGTAAATAATAATATTATAAACTAATATGATCAAAACTTCAAATATTCTAACTAAATTTTACATATTTTATTATTATTTATTATGCACTACACCAGGTCCTATAATACATATTTTAAAAGTTGAACTATATTGTGGATTCCCATTGAACGTAGTTCCCAGTTAGTATACGGTATATATATTTAAGTTTTCAAGTTTATAGACAGTTCGATGCAGGTAACACTGTGACAGCTGGTATACCGTACATAAAATGAAGTATTTAAATATCAGCACCTATATTATACAGTTGAGTGACGAGTGATGTGCACTATGACATTTGACAAACACGCGATGACAGCGATGAAACACTTAACACTCTGTGTACTATAATACAAGTATTGAAGTATATTATTATACACATAATATATTATGCAGGTTCGAACACTAATATCGTGCTATAGGTGCGTATATTCTCGCTGCAGTATTTATTGATGTTATTATAATACTGACCTGTAACTGTGCGTCGGTTGCAGTTCGTTAGCCGATAGTGAAAGCGTCAGACTTCTAGCGTCGGGCAACTGAGACGAATTGCACCTGACCGGCTTTGAGTCGAGCAATACTTCGTGGTTGCCGATGTCTTCGTAGATGACTAGCGCGTTGCAGTAGTAGGATATGACCGGCGCCACGACAGTCCAACCTAGGCTGATGCGGCTTCCGTCGAACTGGTAGGAGCGAAGAGAGATTTTCGTACCGGAGTACGGCTGCATCGAAGCGAGTGGACCTTCGGGGGGTGGCACGCTGTCCTCGCCGCCGCATGTCAGCTTGGACACAGGCAGATCCTGAAGCAGACCGTTCTCCAACGACGGCGGAGTTGCGCACACGGCCGTATCGCCGGCCACATGGGTAGCGCTATGATTGGACAGCCAACTGGCGAAGTACAATAGACTACAGTCGCAGTTCAACGGGTTGTCTAAAAGTTCACAATGGAAATACATATTTTAGAAAACCCACATAAAGATTAGGTACATTATATCACACGATGGTGATCATTATTATATTAACTGGTTCTGGGTTCGCATCGGTTATCCTCGTCACCACTCGCCGTAGTATAGATGCATTTTCTGGTTTACCGCATATAAAATATTATATTGTTAAATTTCCATGTATAACCAACATTTCATGCGGTCCTTAAAGGCGAGTTTCCACTATACATGTTTACTGTGATTGGTTGTTTAGGTTAACCGTTACCGTCTTGTCAGACATTGCTGAATATTTTTCGTGTACACGAAACACCCTTAACCCTGTATGCGTGCTTATACCTAAAATATTGTGCTATTATGTTGGCCGTTGCCTTTGCTGTTGTGTGCAGTGCTAAATTTAACCACAGCGGCTGTAGGGAACGGGACCAAACGAAGTATTTTTCACAGAGAAGGATAGTACCTACCTACATAATATTTTTACAACTGTATTTGAACTATATGGCAATCGAATAATCGAACCAGAGGAAACGAGTGAACTTTAAAATATGTTATTTTTGAGTTTAACTTGTAGTAAAAAACATTGCAATAATCGATTAAAATAGGTATTACAACGAAAAATTCCTGCAAATAGGTATTTTTTTTTTTTGTATGAACCATCAATACAATAATACAATATTATTGTAGGGGAGCAATTTCAATGAAAAAACTGGGGGTGCTGAAGCCCCTCTATTTTTTTAAAAATGTTATCTCATTATTATGGATACCCACATAATAACTATTAAAATTTAAAATAACACGGACATATTATGGGGGGGGGGGGGGGGGTGTTAATTTCAAAATGGATGAGGCTAAGCACACCCAAACCCCCAAATTGCGCCTATGATATTATTGTTTGATAAAAAATATACCTATCAATAAACTCCAAAATTCCGATACCGGTAGTTGACGAGAGGATAACCGTTAACCATTAATCAGTACCGACATTATTTCTGCTTATCAGTTACCGGTTTACCGAATTATCACGATTTAGGATAGTTGGTTGCACATCCATTAGTGATAAATTGACCTACAGATTAAATCATTAAATCAATAGAAATTTTTGATTTGCAAATGGCGTTCCAAGTGGATAAAATTGCCCCCTTAAACATTTTTTTGGAGTGGCAAATGTATACTTTTGCACCCCCCCCCCACCAAAAAAAAAAAAAATTAACGAAAAAACCTGTTATTTCAATCTTTTATTGATGAACGCCGAAAAGTTGAATTTAATTTAAAATAATTAATGGTATTCCCTCTGTAAATTTCTGATGTAAAACAAGAAAATAGTTTTTGGAATTCCAAATTTGAAGCTGATTAAGAAGAATATTAGAATTTATTATACTCGTGTTAATTGAATAATCGAATATTGATAAAATGATAATAATTGTTATCAAAATTAATTCATCTAGAAAACATGGTTAGTAATTTCTTTACTAACACTATCTACAGCGCCAGTTACTGATTAGAGGATATCGGTTAAATCACGAACTACTACATGTAGTAGTTCGTGGGTTAAATAGTAAGTACAGATAAATAAACGCGGTAAACTAATTCAATTTCGAAATATGTTTTGCTGTTATGGCGTTATCAACTTATCAATCATTTAATTTTTGAATATTGAACTCTCATTTCTCAAGCGAGAATAAATTATAATCTGAAGACTTGTCAAGTGAGATTAAAATACTCAATAGGCTATTTATGAACCAAGGCTGTGATTCAATTATAAAAAGAATAAATTATGTAAAATCAAAAGATATACAAATGGGATTCCCAATTTACACAGGAATTTTGAAAATTTTTTTAACTATAGGTACCAACCAATACTGCTTCTTGTGAGCGTAGTTTCTCTGCTCTACGTCGACTGAAAACATATTTAAGAGTCACTATGACTCAAGAACGTTTAAGTAATTTGGCAGTGTTATACATACATAACGAATATGAAATTGATTTTGAAAAAATTATTGATAGGTTTGATGTAGAAGCTTCAATAAAGGGTCGACGTTTAGCACTCAAGTAAATAGTTTTGAATTTGAACATTGTTTTGTAATTTGCTGTAAAGTAATTCTTTACGAAATATATGGATATAATTTATCTTAATTTAACTTAAGTTAATGTAAAATGTGAATTATTATTCAAATAATCAAATATTCATACCTCAAAATACAATAGTTATTAGTTCAAAATATCTCCTAATATTTTAGGTTATATTTTAAGATAATTATACTTTATTTTAGTAAATTTAGTCAAAAAAACTTTTTACTGAAGTCAAAATTGGTAAAAATGCACTCCAATAAAAAATTAAATCAAGGTTGAAATTTTACTTTGGGAAAATTGGGTTATGAAAGTCCATTTTTCTGGGTTATTGTAATTAATTTTTTGCCCCCCCTAGAATCATTCCCAAGTGCCACCTATGCTCGCGGGTACCCGGGTATCTAGACACAGTCTATTATATATTTAATTGATTTTGGTTATACCTGATAAAGAGATGCTCGTTATGTGGTTGCCGGTGTTCAGTGCGCCTTCGGCCACGATAGATATGTCGTTGTCGTCCAGCTTTATAACTTGGATGCTCTTTAGCGGCACGATGAGATCAGACGTCAAACTCCTCAGAAAGTTATGAGACAAGTCAAGCGTTTTGAGTTTGGTCAAATGGGCGAGTGAAGCACTGGACACGGCCACGATGCGATTGTTGGCCAAGTCCAAATGGGACAATGTAGGCACCGCTCTAAAGCCGTGATCCTCGAGTACGTCGATCTGATTATGGTTAAGCGTCAGGGACACGATACCCTCGAGTCCGGCAAACGAACCACGCCTAACGCTGTTGAGCTGATTATGCGCCAACGATATGATCTGTAAGTTCGGCAACCTAGGCAACGTGCTGGGACCCAGTTGACCGGCCAGTAGGTTGGAACTGAGGTCTAACTCGATTAACGACCGCAGTCCTTGGAGGTGGGAAGTCGAGGCTGACGTAAGCAGATTGTTTTGGAGTCGGAGCACTTTCAAAAATGGCAGATTTACAAACGCGTCTGGGCTGATGAAATTAATGGAATTATTGCTCAAATCCAAAAACGTCAAATTCGGCGACCCCTGCAATTAAAAAAAAACATTTTATATACTAACAATTGAAGACATGTAGGTATATATGTAGCTAGGCATATATAATATAGTCTAAACTCTAAAGCCTATAAGCTATAACACCCTTTGTTTTTATAATTTACACAATTATGAACTTTTTTAACATTATATGATATTATGTAACCGTAATTTGTCAAGCGTAAATTTATAACTACTATAAACAAATTTTAATTCATCATTAAGTTTAAATCGATACACTTTGTATTGGTCAGTACGGTTCACTAAAAGTACACACTTTTACTGAAACATAACAATCATAATATTATATAATGTGTTCAAGGTTACAGTCGCGACTCGTGAATCATTATCATACACATATGACATACCTATAAGGCTATAAGTATACTATTTATTTGTTAATTAAGATTTAAGTCAATGCTTTGTTCATTTACTTCACCTACCATAATACATATATCTACATTATTTTCATAGAATTGAAATTTATGTATAGGGAAAATGTTCTCACAAAGAAAAAATGAGGACTATCCTGTCGAAAAAAAAATTGTGTTTATTCTGTAGTTGTGACTATGGCACCCACATACGTCCATATACTCTATACTCTATAGGTATACTCTATATTCTATAATATAGCTTTAACATAAGAAAAAACAGCAACTGCAGACTACGCGGACATATTATATTTACCCAGGTGCAACGTCTGTACCTATTTACCTACAGGATATTTACATACGTTCACCATATGGTAAATCAAAACCGGCATGTGTAACCGTGTAGGACGTAAGTATTTCCGACTTCCGGTACGATTTTTGTACACCGTGTGTCCGCGTCTACGCAATATCCGTGTAATATAGTTACTATGTAATAATTGTAGTACCTATGTACCATTTGTAGTAAACAATACACAATAATTTATTTATTTCTAAAAAAATCGATTTTAGTGAGATGGTGGTGCCGCACGCAAATTTGGTGGGTTAACTAAACCCAATGACATATCTATTATGATTATATCGTAGGCGTTTTAGATATTTTTTTTAGGTGGAATTATGTACAAATTTACAATATAACGTTGTTTGATGTTTTTAATTTTTATAATTTAATTGTGTAATATTGTGATGGCAGGATTTCCGTATCTATTTACATTAGTTAGATACGCATTTTGTAGTTAGTTTTATATTATTATATTTATCTATATACGATCTATAATACATACTATAATACACGCCTGCAGGTATGGAAACACGTAAATTTAAGTTTTGTAAAATTTTGAAAGTGGGGGGCCTTTGAAATGGACCTAGAATCTGAAAATGTATAGGACTAAGTCCTATCTGTTAAACGTTAGAAAAAAAACCCGCGAGTTATAGGAAATATTGGTATATTTAGATCAGGTATACGGTATACATTGTGAGATAACGGTATAAAACATGATCGTTAATCATAATACCTTGAACGAATTGTTGTGAACGGTATGCAAACGATTGTGGGACAGGTCGAGACGCTCGAGACCGCTGAGCATAGCCAGTGCTGAGCTGGGGACCCGCTCAAGCAGGTTGTTGGGCAAGCCGAGTGCCTGGAGCGGAGACCCAAGTCCGTCGAACGCCGCGTCCGACACAGACTTGATCTCGCCGGACGACACGACCAGCCCGTGCAGCGAGACGCCGTCGAGCATCTTGGCCGGCAGCGAGCCTACGTTTTGCACGGTGCAGTCCAAAAGCGATATGGACGACGTGCCGGACAGACGCCTGAGCGCCCGCGCTACCGTCTCGAACGTCGACTTTCCGCCGGTACAGCGTAACGTATGCGGGAGATCGCATGCGCACGACACGTTCCGCACCTCCGGGCACTTCCATTCACCGGCCCCGCTGCCGTTCATCTGTCGCTGTCCATCTTTATGCCGTTGAAGCAGATCTTCGTTCTGAGGCTCATGCAGCTGACCGCCGGTAATTCGGAGTACCGCGAGTACGACCGCCGTCGCCACCACACACAACATCTTTCCTGCACAAAATAAATGTCACCAAGTGTTATAATGAGTTGACAGTCATTTTTTTTTAACATGGATAATAATAATATGTTTTTTTCTGGCCTATTTTTCATTACATAACCGATTTCGGTTTTCACATCGTAAATTATTTTTGTGCATACTGGTCGGCGGTTGCCTCACAAAATATACGAATGGCCTCCCATACTTATTGTAAATAAAAAGGTTAGTATGTACACTATAGTTGCCTCTGATGATCAGATAGTTCGTAATTATATATGCGAGTTGCCTCCCAAAAATGTTAGCCTCCCTATCAATATATAATACATTAAATAAATGTATTATATATTATAAATAATATATTAAATAAACACTCTATAACAATTAATATTTAATACATATAAAAGTATTCTATAATGATTAGGTACTAATTTGAACTAAAATAATACATATTTAATAAACTATATTTTATTATTAAGCACTGAAAGATGGGAGGTAATTCGAGTATGCCCTAAGCAGTGCTCGAATTGTGGGGGTGCGCAAGGGGATGGAGCTCCCTTACTATTTTTATTTTTTTTTTGCGTACCCCTACTATTTTTTTTTACTTTGATGGGGGTGTACAAACTTATGTCCGAAATAATTTTTATTAAAATGTGGATTTCAAGTGATGTCAATTATATAACAAGTTTTACTATTTTTCATATCAAAATTATTTTTGATATTTGTTTATTAATTAATTATAATATCAGTCTGTGTTTTGCCTATATAGTCAGTAGTTCACAGATCATAGATTATATACAAGTATATTATCTAAGGCACACATACTGATGTGTGCTAGTATTATTTTAAATCGTGTTCGAATGAAATGTTATCAGTTTCAGTTATGGTTATCATTTATCGGTGTTTTTGAATTTTTAAATTTTTTTATACTTATCAAAATATGTGGTGTTTTTTTAATCAAAAACAATAATTATTAATTTTGTTATCTATTTAGTATATTATTGAATAAACAGGTAGATTATTATTAATTTTTTTTTCTACTGTAACAATGTAAAATGTAGATATAAGATATTGCTGTCAAAATATATTATACCTATTTGGAATTCAAAATGTGTTGCTGAAAAGTGGTATTCAAAATGTATGTATATAAGGCAGGAGCGTGGGGGGAGGGGGCAAGGCCCCCATGGGTCTATGTAGAGTAAATGGGCCCTTGAAACGCAGTTTTTAAATCGTTAGATTCAGCTCTTCTACTTAATTTTTCCTAATTCGAGCACACTGGCCCTAAGCCATGTATATATGAATATCTATATAATATAATAAATATTATAGACTATAGAGAGATAAATTATTAAGAATAAGTGAATAATATGTCTTTGAACCACTTCAGGTCTAAAATATTGACTTTTGTTCTGTAAACAGTCCATAGATCCGTTACATTAGCACATGGTAACTTCTAACCATGAACGATTAACCGAAACAGAGCTTATATAGTATTAATTTATTAGTAATTACGAGGTGTAGCGCGAACACATTCGCAAAGCGTTTTACGTACCTACCTATATATTTGAATCTATTTGAATCGTATACTTAATATGTGTATATAATTGATGTATTAAACTATGCATTATACACTTAAATACATAATAGAACATTGTGTTTACATCAAACTATATACGGTTAGGGCTTATTATACGTTATTATGTATAAATTTATAATAACGTATTAGCGTAATAATACGTTAGGTATAAGTATAACTAATAAGTACCCATATCAGTATATATACCTACAATTACATACGAAACTTTACAAAATATCTAAACCTATTCCAACATCTTCATATAAGTAAAGTTATAAATATTTATGCCTTGAATGATAAATATTATCAAAGATTACTTTTCCTCTCTTTTTATTTTTATTATCATCATATTATTCGTATATTTTTGTATAAAATTAATTAGGTAGTTAAGTATACTGTTTTTTTTTTATAAACTTAATTAAAAATACTGTCTTAAACAAGTAGGTTATAAATACATTAATACGTACATCGTACACAGGGGCGGACTGGCTATTTTTGGCCTGGGGTGCAAAATTAATTAGGGGCCCGTAATTTTTTTTCAAACCTACCTAAATTAGGAAAGAGCCCTTAGTTTTATAAGTAAATATAAAAAAAAAATTAAGAATAACATGTTGTTTATTTGTAGAGATGTTGAAATATGTTATTTTATTTTTATTTTGTATAATACCGTATTATACCAGTATTATATCGTATACCGACTGTGGTAATCGGGGGCCCGGATCATAAATACAAACGGGGGCCCGGGGTGCTACTTGGTGTATAGCACCCTGGGCCAGTCCACCCCTGATCGTACATCTTATGTTTGAGTTTAATAAGACTAGGATTTCTATGCATTTCGTATTTATTTCCGAACTTAGCACGCTCGTGCCTCATCTTATAACATAATATTATACCTTTCGAGTATTTTTTAATCAACATTTTTAATCAGAAGTTTTATTTTGTGATTTTTTACAATTTTTATTTTTGAAAGGTAATTTTTTTTAGAGCATATAACACTAAAATTACTGCATGTAGAAGACTAGAAATTGTGAAATCCTGTAAAACTTTTTTTTTTAATTTGATAAAAATTATGTTTTGTTTAAAGTACAAAAATTAAGAGCATAATATTATAGGAGCATTATTTTGAATGGGTATAAATGCATCTATTTAGGGCATTGCATTCTCAGCCCTTTAGTTATTATTTACTATACTGATTGCCAAGCGTATAAAATATTAATTGCGTGTAAGTGTATAATACTCAAGGCCGTAGCCAGGGGGGGATTTAGGGTTCAGACCCCCCCCGACATTTTTTTTTTATATAATATTGAATAGTTTGAATAGTTTTAAATGCCTACCTATTATATTTGATACGTGTCACTGTGATTACATTTGGTAATCGATGGTCATTTGCGATTTCAACGTCATTGGATGGATCTGCTTTACGTATTTTACATTTAGTAGGTATGACAGGTACCAATCTTGTAAAGTATTTGAGTAAATGTATATTTAAATATTTTTATAGCATTAATTGTTTCAAATACTTTTTAGATTAAGTATATTTTGGAAAGTACCTATTTTAAATACTGTCTTGGAAAACACTGTTTTAAAATTAAATGTTTTTATGTAAATAATTTTCAAAATTCAAAAGAGTTATTCATCACTAGGGCTCGGATTTATATGTAAATACATATTTTCTCTGCGACATGATAAACTTATTTCGGCAAGTGATAAATTTGTTTCACAAGATTTTTGATAAAATGAGCAATATTTGATTTTACATATTTTTACATATTTTGTCATAAATACATGTATTTACATATTTCACAATTATTCAATTTTTTCTCACATATTTAGACAATTATACCGTTTTAATGTCTTTTCTTCAGAGTTAAAATAATTAAAAGGTTATCATGACTATATATTATGAGGGCGATTTTTTGAATTCGAAAATTTAAAAGTGCATGTTATTATTAATTGTAATCAAGATAATTAGATAACTATAGATAAATATGCATTTGTTAATCACATTTAATTTTACTATTAAGATTTTACGACAATAACGGCGATCTTTTGGATTCGAAAATTTAAAAATGAATGTTAATAAATGTTTGTAATCAATATAATTAGATAAATATACATTTTTTATTACATTTTATTATATTATTAATTATCATTATTATTATTATTATTATTATTTTTTTGATAATACATATTTTGAATTCTTTAGCACATATTTATGTACATACTTTTATTGTATAAATACATACTTTGGTTATATAAATACATATAAATCCGAGCCCTATTCATCACATATCATATTGTATTTTGATAATCATCATGGGCGTGCGCACTGGGAGTGGCCAGATGGGCCATGGCCCACCCGGCGAACTGTACCATACTTGTTAAAGATTGCGACTTAGTTCATATACATAGTAGTATTGTCTTATTCTATGGTTTAAATGTATGATCATTGTGATTTTCGTTTTTTATATCAAGAAACCTTAATAATAATTACCTAATTAAATATCTAGAAAAATGAAATTATTAAATTATTGATGGATGCTATTACCTGTAACGGGAGAACTGGTATATCTAAATTAGATGTTACGAGTATTTTATGATGTTCCCCGTTATATATCTTTTAATCTTTTTTTTTTTATTTATTTAAAATTGTATATACAATCTATACAATACAAATAGTACAATGAGTAAATTTGATACATGGTTATGACCAGGAGGTTGCGTTTATGGGTAGGCACTTAGGAGTGCCACCAGACTAGGTACTTTTTTGGTATTACCTATCGTTTTATTTATTTTTATTTATATTTTAGTAGGTCTCTAAACTCTAGGCCACTGGCTTTTGAGTCATCTACATATATTACCGGGAAGTGCGATGGAGGATAGTTGTTTGACTAATAGGTTACTGTGAAAGCTTAAGTTAGTATGAAATTTAAACTTTTAAGTAATCTATTTTTTCTAATTAATTAAGGAAAGGAATTTTTAAATTTTTATGAATAATATTATTTGTGAAATACAAAGGAAAAGACATTACCTACTAGTCGTAAGGAAATGGATTGAAACGCTTGAAGCGTTTTGGTATTGGATAGCTTTACAGAACCCATGACTAAATACCGCGGTATGTCCAAACTGGTCGAATTATTGACTAGTATATTATGGTAAGTTTATTGGAAGTGAGAGTTTGGATTCCAAGAGTGGTCTAAGGAGTAGTCTTCAATCCCACTAATCACTATAGTTTAGCAAAAAACATGTTTAGAGGGTGATGAGTAATGACCGGTGGGTTAAATTGTTTTCAAGTACATCATTGGTCCGAGCCACTTTGCCACAACGGGGTGAGAACGCCTATGATAATTATTATAATAGGTACGTACTATTTATTTATAATTAAAATCAAACTATTAAACATTTATTTATTTAATATTGTATTAACAAGCTTATTGTTTAATTAATATTAAAATATTTCAAAATTAAAATATAACAAATTTTTTTTTTCAGTGTAAAATGAAGTTGGTAGGTAGTACAAAGTTATAATGATACTTAAATACTTAAATGTGACATCGCAACTTTAAATTAGTAATTAATAAGTACAAAATTAATTTTCTTACCTACTTGTACAACATGGCCCAACATTGCAGAATATATTATATTGTGTCCGAGAAAACTGGGTACGCTCTATAACTCAGTTACTTACATTACTCAGAACCCTATTCATATTTTAGAATTGTCTTCGGGAGATTGACGATCCAATAGTCTAGTTTCATGTCTCGCAAATAGAATTCAAAAATATGTATAGGATACTTAGCAATATCAAATATGGGTAATTTAAATATACAGTCTACTGTCTACCATGTTTTAGGGGACACACGATGCAGGTTTCGAAAAAACATAGTCCGACGATAAGTGGCACAAATGGAGGGGGTTTGTCTCTTACAGATGGTCTTGGGGAGCTTTTCCCCCTCAATAGCTTGACAAGCACCCTCAATCAATACACGTGGGATATACCTACTATGTATTTATAATATGTTACATATGTTACGCATAGGATTCTCAAATACTTAAAATAATGTTTTTTTTTTTAAATTTTAATTACAATTTTTTAGATAAATGTATAAATTATATACCTACGTATGTAATACTGTTTGCGCTTAATAATAGTAAACCAACTATAGACGTGTCACGTATGGATTACTGGATTAGGTATAGGTATACCGTCAGTATTTTTTTCGAATTTCAATAATTTATATCGACAAATGCTTAAGCCCGATAGGTAACCTGTAGAGGCACATACATATACCTATGGATCGTAGAATGTTTAAAAAATATAATGACTCTGCATTTTTCGACAGGAAAAAAAATTGAAATTAAAAAAAACCCCTGAAGGACGGGCGTATAAACGATCGGCAGTGCTGATGTTAGTATCGGCTGTATTTATAATAACAATATGAAGTATACCCTAATTACGTATTCACAGACATGAACTTGCAGCTAAGTTCGTCAGACGGCAGTATATACCTGCGTGTGTACATACGAGAACGAGTCGTTATAACCATATTGGACGATTCTGTTCGACTGTCGGTATGTTTGTGTGTGTGCACATTATTATTTATGGTCGTGGACAACGTCTTCGAGTTACCTAGTTAGAAGAGAGACTCGTATACACGTCTCTTGCAATAATTTTACACACACGCACTTGCTGTTTGTTATATATTATATTATATACATGTAAGTACCGACCTGTATATATTATAATTTCATCAGTGAACGTACAACGTTTACAATCAATGATCGTCCGTCTGATATAAATCTTCCTTTTCAATTTGCCCCAGAAAACTACTGCAGTCGGTAGGTTTATTAATAATAATATTATAAGTTATAACGTGGTAACGTAATTTTTCAACTAGAGCTATAATATACGAGCACGCAAAGTGGCTATATTAAAATAATAATATATGTTTTAATAATAATATTTGCGCCGATATGACTATATTATGAGTAGGTATGATAGGCATTATAAATTATAATACGGCGAATTATAATTCAACCATCGTCGGATGTTTGCCGACGATACGCTTTTTAAATTTTTTTTTTAATAAAAATGTTTTTAACGCCATTAGGTACTGTCAAAAATAATTCACGAAAACGATGTGTAGGTACCTTCATAATATAGTATATAATGATAATTGATAACTATATATCATTTTCGAGACGCGTCTGAAATATTTTGAATGATGAAAAATATTCGTAAATGCGTGATTAATAAATATTCGTTTGATTTCTCTGGAACTGAAAAATTTTATGTTTTTGATAGTTACCTACGTATTTTGTTTTTAATATGAAATATGTCAGGTGTCAAAATCCAGTGTGATGATACCGAAAATACATTACTGAAAATTGTGCACAAATTTGGTTCGAATAGGTAATTTATTGTAAAAGATGCACAGCTTACAATTATTAATATAATATGTTGTCGTAATACATTTTAATTTCAATTTTCACACTGCCAACTTAAAATCACCAAAATGTCACTTAGCGTTAAAACCTATATAAACGGGACTAAAAAGTACAATAGCTCTCACCGAATCCGTACCTATTAGTTGATGTGACATGTAACGTATATATAGGTACAGTACAATAATAATAATAATAATAATAATAATACAAATTAGCTGAGTTGTAGAGCTTGTCCAAACTTAAATCTTTCAATTTATTGATAAACAGTTTTTGAAAATAAATTGAATCACTATTTATATATCAACAAAATGTAGTATAATATTTTCGTATACCTACACTTTCAATGCGATTAGGGTGTGCCCGAGCAAACCATAATTATATAGCTTCGCCTGTGAAAATATGTATATATAATACTATATACGTATAAGTTTATTACGCGGAAAATCTACCCACGTGCTGTGTCGAATATGCTGCACTCTCTTATATTGTACTTGTATTGTTCTTTTCATTTTTTGCTTGAAGTATTTCGAAACCATAAAATTATAGCTCGTTAAACGACGACGGGGACACTGAATATAATAAAGCAACCGTGTACAGACCGATGTTAGTGTGAAGAAATAAAAAATACAATATTATTGTGGGTAGGTAATTACACCAGCTGGCAACTATATAATATATTTATATATCTTAGTATTATAAAATATAATATATATATATATATATCTAATATTGATGTATATATTTAATTGTTATCGAATGATAAAACTTCGCATGGATGTGACCGATATTAATTATCACAGTCGTTCGATTTTCATTTTGTATAAAAACAGTTATAACAAAATTCTAAAACAAAATATTTTATGCGCGGGAATGCTTTACACACTTATACACATACGTCTTACACATATAGGTACATAAGATTATACAAATATCGAATTTCTACATTTCACACGCATTATACACGACCGTTTGATATAATATACTAAGAAATCGGACAAACGGACGTAGTCAGACATTTTTTTTAGTAGGATCCTATATAAGGACTCAAAGAAAAAATACATTTATATATGTATTGTATTTCCTGCGACGCGCGTGATGGGAATGAACACGCATTTCGAAACCTTGCGCACACGCAATATCGTACATCCGTTTAGTCCTAAGTCGGGTAAACTGACTTACGGCACGTAAACGTAAATTCTGTGTATGACGGTCGACAATAATAATATTTTATTATATACCTACGTATTATATTATGTGCGTGTATGCGTGTCTATATAGACTAATCGGTTTATTTACGAGTATAAACGTATAGCCCGGTATAGGTCCTGAGTACAGCTGGTCTTCAGGTACATCCACTTATGCTATATGATATATTGATATACATAATGTTATACTACGAATACTGTATAATGTACCTACCTTTAGATATTTTAGTAAGAAGATATTTTAGCAAAGAAATATAAACGTAATTAGTGCAATATATTCATTCAACGCGTTACGTTGGCTATAACGTGTATAGTAATTAATAAATGGTTGATAATTATTAATTAATAATACAGCATTATGATACCGACATAAAAATAATAATTATGTCGTTGTATTATGAGATATGAAAAAAAATAATGATAAAAACGTCTATGAAGACATTATATTCGTGAAATATTTCGAACACAAAAATTAACATCAAATTTAATAATATAGGTAACCTTGTACCTATATATTATATTATAGTCGAATTAATGAGACCAAAATGACAAGTGTTAATATAATATAGTTCTACAGTCCTTCGGAGGTCTTTAAATTATTTTCGCCTTTAAGCTAATGATCTGGTAACTATTATATAAGTATAAGTATTTATTATTAAAAATCATAGTATATGTATAATATGTGAACATAGACAAAATGAGAAGAAAAAAACTACACTACCTACCTAATAATGAAGATATTCTAAAGAATGGTTATGCGGAACGACATGATCATTGACCGACGATTTACGAATATATTATTATTTAAACATCGACAGCGACATACATGTATATACTATAATGCAATAGTAAAAACGTCAATTTAAAGATAACACAATTAATTACTACCATTTTGTACACAAAAAAGTTATGTATTTATCTTAACAAGGTCTAAGTGTTTAATATACAGTAGGTATATATAGTTTTTATAACACTCATCTACTTAAATGATTGGAAACTCGCATTGAATATATTATAACTAGAGCAACACTACAAGATGACGTGTACAGAATACATTTTATGGATTTTTAGTTATTTGTCTAAGAAAATAATAACTTTTTGAAATTAATAAAATCTATAGGTACTAACTACCTTGGCGTTTATCTAAGCGTCTGTTTTTTTTTTAAATTATACATACCTAAGGAGCTCCTTACACAAATGAAAATGATAATACCTAATTTATTTGTTTTGATGAGTACTCGTTAATTATTCACAATATCAATAAAATAAAAATATAATCATCAAGTTCCTTTACACAAACTCGACATGAGGTGGCAAAAAAGACGTATTTTGTAACCGAATGCATATTTACAAAACTAAACATCCATAATAATAATATGATGACAATTCAACGGTTCTAAATCGCTTAAATATTATAATAAGTAAATAAATATGTATAGTAATGTTCTTATAATCAATCCGATTGAACTTTGTAGCGATGAAGGCAGAGAGAAAAACGCATAAAAACGTCAGGAAATTGGTTTTCGACAATAAATATATAAACGTAGTTATATTAAACATACTTACGACTTACCTATATATATATATAATAATATAATGTATACACATATATTATTGTAGTCTTTTGGAACTGCTGTACACATATTACTATTATTACATAAACATATTAATATATTATACTGCAGAATGTCTTAAACGAGGACCCGTACTGCTATGATATTATTTTTTTCGCATGCGCTTGAATATAATATGTGTGTCGTATGTGCTAGTGTGCATCTATATGGCTATATTATAATGTAGCCATAATATGATAATACATTCCTACAATAATATAAGCCTCTGTGGCGCTCGCCCGCCTGGCGCACTACGAAACGAGATGTAGGCGAACGGAAATTTACATAAAACGCAGGTGTGTCTTTTCTTGATGATTATTATATTATTACAATATACTATAATATGTATACACATATTATGCTCAAACATGGACCGGTCACGCGGAGGATTATTCCCGTGGACGTAATAATATTATTATATAAGAAATGTCTTAAATATTATATACATATTATGTTTATATATACTATGACGTGGTATACCTACATCCGAGGGAATACAGTTAAAAAAAAATAAAACAAAAAATAATAGTACGTGTATATCGTGTATATATCGTCTCTTTATATACACATTTCGATTGTATACACTCGCACATACACCAACACCACACTAGTCACAAAACATAATAATATATACTTTATTATTTTTTTTTGTCATAGGTTCAAACTATAATATTATACTTCTAAATTACTCGAACAGCTGCTGCACGAATGCCTTGGTCGACGCTGCTGATGCTGCAGTTGGTGGAGCACGCTGTACCATTACATAATATTAATAAACTAGCTGGATAAATCGCCGCAAACCGTAATTATATTTAAGTTGAGTCGACTTAAAGATAGGTACGATATGAATGATTTCGAGTGTATTTACACAAACATGTAGTTAAACGGTTTTTGTTGTTATTATAATAATAATAATTGTTATTATATTATGACACACGCATCGCATGAATGATGGCGGATTGACAGCTGATGTAGATTGAGAAGTTGATCATCGTCGTTATAATATATTATTATAATAATTTATAGAATAATATTATTATGTACTACGAACGACCGCCATGAATCACGGAATATTTATTTGGATAAGTTAAAGCTAGTATTATAATTTATAATGATTGAAACAAATATACCTATCATACAATATTTATAGTGCGTAAAATTGTACCTAAGGGATAATTAATTAATGATTATATATATAGGTTTATTATAAAGTAGGGCTTAAAACCGGTAACCGGTTTGTAACGAAAACCGGTAAAAAACCGTAAATTTGAGAACCGAAAACCGATAACCGCTTTTAGTTTTGGAATGCTGGAAGCGGTTATTGGTTATCGGCAATCGAGGTAAATATCTAAATATTAACATCAAAGAGATTACCTCATATTTTCAATCCCGGTTTTATAACCAAAACTTATTCCCGACCAAAAAAATTAACGGTTTTTTCGTGGAACTTAATACTTGAATTATGTCATGAATCATGATTAGATTACAGTTGAATTTAATTTTCCAGCTATTTTTAATTTTTTTTCCCCAATTAATTGCCGTCGAGTATTGCTTATCTGTTGTGAATATCACATATATATATAGGTATAAGTGTATAGCTATATATTATAAATACCGTCATAAACGTCGTCGTCCTCGTGACTCGTGAGCTGATTCCTATTACGAAATAGTTGATAGAATAGGGGTTCAGTCCATTTAGTATTTAGTACTATTTAGTATTTACGATATTAATGCTGTTGTCTGTTACAATTTATATTTTAAAGTTGTGATTTAAAGTGTTTTAAGTGGTTAAAGTGGTGAAGATTTGAATTATTTAAAGAATAAGTTTACACAGAATATTAACACGAAAATTTAAAATGAAGAATCCTGTTCTTGAAATGTTTTTTACTTATGATATAAATAAAAACAGCAGTAAATGCAATGTTGAGGGATGTACCAAGTATATATCTAGTAAGCACTCGTCGAACTTGGAGAAACACATTTACGCTCTTCATATTTATATACAGTGTCACAATTCACTATAAATAGAGGACCTTTCAAGTTTAAATTTAAGCAATTTGTTAAAAAAAATTTGGGTTTTTAACACATTATACTTTATTTTGCATACATTTATAAATAGTTTAGTATTAAATTACAACTCCCAGAGCCCAAACCCTCCTGGTCCTGCATTTGTTATTTGTAGTGTTTGCTCCAAGGGTTGGTCCGAAGGCTAGTGTAGAATGCTCGATCTGCAGACCCAGATTTTTGGGTACTGTAATATATACAATATAACCAAAAAATTCCGTGTCAATGTATCACTCTTAGTGTCATCTTGGAAAGTTATTATATTTAATTTTGGTTTTTACAATTATAAATAAGAAAATTATAACAATAACGTTTTTTTATGCAATAAAAAAATTTCAATCAATTTTGATTTATTAAGATGGCCATTATCTTGATCATATGTTTTAAACTTTAAAGCAGTTTGAAAAAATAAATATTTAAATTGAGGGAAATCGACCAAATTAAAGCATATTAAGTTTTTGATTTTGTAATAATAAGTTATGTTATCAACCCACGAATGGCCTAAATAAACTGTTTTAAAAATATGATTAAAAAATTGAAAAAAAATATTTTTAAAAACCGGTTTTTACCGGTAACCGATTACCAAAAAACCTTATGAACGGTTTTTAAACGATTAACGGTTATCATAGTGTTTGAAATATCTTTAAGGCGGGTTCACAACTACCCGTGTCGTGTCGTGTCGTGTGAATTGTGAATTAAATTCGTTCTTCGGGGATGTTCCGAATCAGGACGATACCAACTAAAGGCGGGTTCACAACTACCCGTGTCGTGTCGTGTCGTGTGAATTGTGAATTCCGAATCAGGACGATACCAACTTGGT
>NC_042495.1:72136956-72138368 GCF_005508785.2 Acyrthosiphon pisum | reverse complement strand
CATTAAATTTTGTTCTATTTTTTTTTCTAAAAATAAATTATCAAAATATTGTAAATTTCGACAGAATGTCAGAATATGTTTATACGTGTTTATATGACACAACTATATTATTAATTATTATCTAGACTCATATCTAGGAACCAGGATATTATTGTCATTATTAATATTTAGTTGCTTACACAAAATATAATATGGGAATTATCCCCCTCGATCATCGAGAATTCTCAATAACAACTAGCTCTACACTTTCCCAGAACATTGGCCTAAACGGGCGATAGTGCGATCGGTAGGTATATTTTACAATATTACGTACCAACAGCCCCAGGTCATTAGTTGGTTGAAAACTTGAAATATCGATTGCTTATTATTTGTCATAACTCATAATATTTAGTTATCACCGTGATTCGTCTTTACTCTTTCGTACTCGTGTTTTCTACTGTAGGTTCGTGTAGTACTATTATACTTAGTACTTACTATTATACGGTCGGTGTCTTTTGTAATATTGACTACCTATTTTGTCTATTTTACATTTTCACAATTACTATGTCTATAAAAGGAAAATTACTAGCTATTTTGATGCAAGTTGCTCTACTTCTAAACGCTCGGCGGATGAAAAAATAAGTAAGATCACTAATATCGTTACAGAAAATCAAGTTGTTGACGTAGCGATAATATTTATGGCTGTTCATTGTGGGGTTATAATTTATAAATATAACATCCAACGAAGTACTGGACGAATTAGCAAAAAAAAAAACAAAAAAATAGATATAATAATATAATAAAAATATTGTTAATACTATAATATATGTATAAAGTCTGTATGTTAAATGGACATTTTACCCCTGATTGTTTTCGGTGTAGTATGATATTTCCCCCCTGATATATTTTTGATGTGGACAATTTTTTTTTTAAAGTTTATTATTGACTAATAATATTGAATTTAATAATACTGTATTATTTATTATTTGATATGAAATTATTATTTTTTTTAATATAAAATACAATATAAACATTTTCTTTTTCATAAATATAATAGGTTATAAATCTATTTGTTCGATCCACTGAACTACTTCAAAAATACAAATTTAAAAAGAAATAGGTAAGCATATATTTTAAGCATTAAAAATTTAAAAAAATAGCTAAAAATTCAGGCATAAAAATGATACATTTTGTAAAAAACATTTGATTACTAATACTTTTGTTATTTCTAAACTCGTATTTTAGATTCTGAGTGGAACGATGAATGTATTGATTTTACAATGATGTGTGTTTTTTTATTTTTTTTTTTATTTTTGTGTCTGTCATCACGTTTTAGGACAGTAAAAGTGCTTGGATTTTCTTCAACAGTACCTTTTCTGATAGGAAAGTGAATCTAGTTGGTACTTTGGGGGGTCAAAAGTAAAATTTTTCCA
>NC_042495.1:72124807-72136856 GCF_005508785.2 Acyrthosiphon pisum | reverse complement strand
GATCTGACTTCGCCGGATTATTTTCTTTGGTAATTCTTTTTCTATTAATTATCTCAATGATACCAGCATATACCAGTGATAAAACTGCAGTGACGCCACATCGTAAATTATTTACAGTGATGCCCACGTTGCCACTCGCTCACAGGGCTGCGCTCGGACAAAAAAATCGAAAATATCCTTCGAGTTTCTACGCAACATTACGTCCTCAGAACGATAATTATTATCATTGATGTATTTATATAAAACAAAAAATTGTTTCCGGGTGAATTTTATCGCTACCGCCACAGTGTGTGAGCCTTTTACTATTGTAGCCCGTATAGGTACAAAGTACAATGATTATCAAACCTTGGATTGAACGATATCGATTTTATTACATTTAACTTCTGGTCTTTACAAATGGAAAATACTACATAGTTATGCTGCAATAATGTATGAGCCATGGGGTGAAATGCATGAAACCCTGCTGGATGGGCCTATACGCTACACTATGTGCATAAAATGTCCTTACTATATTAATTTGAATTGTGTAATATTTATTACTCTGGGACATAAAAATCCTAATTGTTGCGGTACCTACAACTGACTAGGTATACACATTTACACACAAACACCTCCCAGAACAACTCAACTTTGAAGGACAATATCTCATCAACGGATTAACAAAAAATGAAAATTTAAACGTGATAATTCATAAAAAAAATAGCATTATTAATTTATGAAATTTTAAGTATAGGTTACCATTTGAAAATCAAAAGTTGATAGTAGTTTACCTAATTAATATAAGGGTGAAAAATATAAAACATTTATACAAATGTAGAAATACATAAAACTAAAATTAAAAAAAAAAAAAAAATCTAAAAAAGTTAATACTTTTCGAGATAATGAGTGTTCAACGATAAAAGAATCACCCTGTATATCAAAATATATATGGTTGTGACGATCGCATCATATTTTTGGATACATAAAATATTATATTATACAAACAACTGCAGTTGTATAACCTATAGTGATAAACGATAGTAATAATAAATTGTAATTTCTTATTTGTTTTATGGGGCAACTGCTGTGAACTGCAATGGCATTTTCCATATTATGTTAAATGTGAATTAATTGTGTCATATTAGACTTATTGAGTTAATACCAATTACTAGTTCAACGTTATACACCCTTATACCAGTACCTGCAATTACCGATTACTATATAAATATAATTCATTAATACAACTTCAATATAAATTTAAATACAAAAAAAAAATGTACGAGTGTCGTAAGTATAAAATCATTACACTGAAGAATGAACTTCGCTCACGGCTGCTGTGGTTTTGTTACAATACCTACTACAATTGCGTACCCGTACACACTTGACACTACTCATCAATTTTACAATATTTAGTAATACGAATACACTAAATAAGTAATACATAATATTAGTATATTACATTCTAGAATTTTAGTTATTACCGAACACATATTATAAAAATTATTTACAAGATACAATGGAATAAACATATATATACATATATATATACAATATACCTACTTATAAGTACATGAGTGCATGATTATGTAAATAAGGTGGCATGGATGCCTTTGACATTATATAAACAACGGCTTATTTATTAGAGTTATTGTTTAGACTGTAGAGTGTTGTTACGTTAATTTGTTTAGTCATATACTCATATCCAGTAAAATGAAGTAGGTATATAAGTATTTATTCATTTTTACTGGTGAGTACTCTGGCAAGTGACCCTAGTATAAAGTATATAGTACTATAATAGTAGGTATACCTTATACCTATTATATACTATAGGTAATATATATTATTATATCCATACATATAGGAACGCGAAGAAAACGAAACGTTGCGAAATAAAACTGATTTCTGCGATACTCAAGCAAGACATGTAAATTATGTCAATTGCCAATTTTTTTTTTTTTATTCACCCGTCTCCTCTGTAGTATACATATTTAAAGTTTTTATATGGACTGAAAACTTTCACATTATTAATGATTATCATGATATTATATTAATTCACATCGGACGTCATCGCGGACTGCACGATGATAATAATATATTATATTATATATGTGTACGTAGATGTAGCCCCTGAGCCCCAAAGGCACTCACAGTCCACAGATCGCCGTCGTCTGCGAAATACAGTCGATCCACTCGACAGCCGATTCTAGTTTCTATTATAATATACTTATTATATTATTTTTTATTATTTATAACCGAAATAAACATAATATTATTTCACGGTAGAGTGTGGACTATATTATATCCATTTACATTATACATAATATATAAACATATTATAATTTGAAGGAGCATGGTATAAACCAAGTTGTGATGAAATCTATTAAAATTTTAAATCTATTAATACTATTTCGGGTAAGCACCTACAGATGTAACTTTAGTAGACAAACTGAGGTCTGTGGAGTGTGGACTAAAAAAAGAATCAAGTAAAAAATCGCACCTATTATATACATAACATATTAACCTATACGTACTTAATACAGTAAACCTATACGGCTATACATTGGAAACGTCCGTTTCACCCAAGGAAAATATTCGCTTTCAGAATACTACACAGCTATAATAATATATATAAATATATTATACTAATAAAAAAGTGTATAAAAAGTAAGACCATACCTTAGTGGCACGCGCGACAGTGACAACAGTGCAATAAAATTTAGTACTTACCTATTATTTGTTTCTTGTCCGTTATTTTAGCTTCTTTAAAAATACAAGTGAAAATATAAAAATCCCACAGCATGCACGACACCATCATAATATTATTATACACATTATTATATTTGCACACCACCGCGGCGTACACACGTCCGGTCGTCCGGTTGTCTGTTTACGAAGATCGTTGCTAGGTAATAGGTATTGTGATGATGATCAATGATCATTCATTACACAACGTGCATTTATGAGAAATACTTCAGCTATAACGTATATGTATCTGCGATATATTGGGATCGAAATGTAGTTAGATTTATAGTTTATACTCAATAATAATATAATATAGTAGTCAGATATAATGATGTATGGTCTCCGTTTGTAATGTCGAATGTGGAGCTTTTTTTCTCTACCATCATACTTGTCTCGATTATTTTATACTCTCCATATTATATTGTATCATGTATATATATATATACGATCTCGTAGTGCGTGTATCGTAGACGAGGTCTGTCATCAGCGGGAGAGGAGAGAAAAGAGTTAAAAAAATAATAAAAATAGTGTAGGTACACCGCGGCCAGTCGACAGGCCGGCGAGCGCGACGTTGTCGGCGTACGCCACTTGAATTCTTAATATTATTACCTAGCTTTATATGTTACATGTGAGCGCATAATATGATATCATATGCGGCAATATGTATTATTTATATATACGTATAGATATCGTACATACCGGCGGAACAGTAGTTGTCGTGGAATTTCGATTTTTTTTCCACCCGACCGAAATCAATTAATCTCGTTTGTTTTCCGAGTATACGTAATGCTGTTGCTTCTGCTGCTACTTTATACGTCGTATAAATAATTGATAGCGGACCATTTGTCCCCTCCTTCTTCGTCCCAGCCCACTGCTTCGTCCTTATAGCCGACCGCGACGATGCGTACAGTATAAATGTATAATAATAATAATATATAATATTATGTGACCGGTTCGCATCAAGACCTATATATTATATATATGTATTGTATAAACGCGCATAATATCACGGCAGCCTTTAAGGAGGTCCTTACCGTGTGCGGAAACGACTTCGACGAGAAACTTCAAACTACGTATATATCCATTATAGGAGCATGAGACTTATAAAAACCCGTATATGAGGAATAGAATTACAATACAATGGGGCACATATTATTATTAAATTGTATACCCATGTGCACGGTAACGGGGAGGAGGACCGGTTTCGATTTCTCGGCGGACGAACGCGCGGCTCCGACGAGCGTGTGTCGATCATTCGACTGAGTCGGCTGTCCCGCACTCCCGCGTAGAACGGGCACGCACGTTCGTCGTTCGTCCGTCGCCACCGCAAGTCTCGCGTGACATCGCGGATCCTTTTTATGTAACGAGCTACAACAATGGCAGCGTGGCGGTTGACGGTCAAATAATATTTATACGAACATGCCGAGAGCTTATATAATAAGTTATAAACAATAAACTTATAACGTACACGAGCATTATACATTTATACTAGACATTTTATTTTATTCATACCTAGATAATAAAGGAATTGATAGAGCATGTCTATACTCTATACAGAATACAAGTGAGGCTTTGATCTGTGATTAGAATGGTGTCCAACTGAGGCGCATTATCATTCTAACTACAGTCTACAATGGTTATGCTAAGCAACCTCTCCATTATAAGCCCCCTCCTATATCCATTTCTAAATTTCTTTACTATTTAATAATTATGATTTCGTTAAATTCTATATTATTACTTGTTAGAGGTGACATATGTATGAGAAAACTCATCCGACCCTTGGCTACAAATTACAATTCAGATTTTTGCAGGGATGGAAAACGTTTTTAAAAAACGTTATTAAACGAAAAAAACCAAAAAACAAAAACAATTAATAAAACAAAAACCAAAAACAACTGAAAAACGATAACAAAAAATCCCAAAAACCGAAAAAAATTTAATAATGAAATCAAAAACGAAAACGCAAACAAATTATAGTATTATACATTATAATATTTATACCACGAAAAAAAAATTTCACTTTGGTCTTTACTTTTTAATTTACCAATAACGCAGTTTCAAAATTTAAAAACATTTTAATTTGAAATCAGAAATTTTAAATTTTAAATTTATAAATAAATTATAATTTTGATTTAAAATTTAAATATTAAAAATAATTTTTAACTTTTAAGTGCATTTCTATATTGCGCGTTACTATTATAAAAAAACAAAAACAATATTATCAAAAACGTTATTTGGAAACAATAGGAAAATAACGTTTTTAAAAACGTTAAACAAAAACGATATTTTTTAAATCAATAAACAAAAACGAAAACGAAAAAATTAAAAACGTTTTCCATCCCTGGATTTTTGGGCTCCATGAGTGGAAACAAAGTATATTACAATAATTGGGCGTGTACCAGTTTCCCATCAATAGTACCTTTTTTATACCAATTCCCCCTCGAACTGCCTAGAGGAAAATGCATCAGTTTGGTCCCCATGGGCCAATAAATCGCGCATAAAGCAAAGTTTTTGTTTAGGGTCAGTGTACCAATTGTGCTTCTTATATTTTACGGTCAATAGTCAATATATTAATTGTGCTTCTATTCAAATTTGTCTAATTTCAGATATCAAAATATTGTCATTCAATCTAATTTCATCAACATCGACATGAACAATCTACACACTGAAATGCTTGAAAATTGAAAACTTATTTATTGATTAATTGATTACTGGTTGAAGTGTGACTGGTTATAACTTATAATATATTTTATAATGGCATCGGAAATTTTATGATTCAAACATTTTTAAACTCAAATAATAATTGTAAAAAAGTTTAATTATAAATTATAATTTAACTGGTATAACTTTAATTTTAAATAATTGACGATCAAAAAATAACTTGTTAAATGTGAAGAAAACAATTTTTTATTTATTTATATTATAATATTATGTATTAATAATAGCAAAAAAATCGGTTAGTATACTCATTTATTTTATCATTATAATTTATAACTAAGTAATACGTTTTCCTTAGGTATTATAACATATTTTAAGCACAATTGGTCTATCGACACTAAAATGTTTAGAGCGCAATATTGATATATGAAAACAACTGAAAAGGTCATTTTAAGCACAATATTGGTAAACTACCTAGCCCACAACTAAATATACAAAATGTGCAATTATTGCCCTCACGTATCAGGTATATACACGATTGCAATACCAACCCGTAATAATATTTTTTTTTAATTACGTTATATGTAGCTTATAATAATTACAAACAGTATATTTATTATTTTATTACATGCATTTTTTTTACATGTATTATTTATCACATATTATTAGTTATTACCTTTTCATTTTACGGCTAATGTAATCAAATATATAATATGTGAGGGCAAATGGTACATTTTTTAAATACCGAAAACTGCCGCTGAGGGAAACTGCAGGTCAACACACATTTACCAGTCCCGATCAGGACATAAGACATAGGTACATTTAAAACTTTAAATTACTTTTCTAATTGTATTTTTTAATGCACTCCATTCTTCAAGATCGGCTTGTTGACCAGAAAGGGATGGAGATGTCATGCGATGGTACAGGTTATTGGGTACTTATGTCTTATAGGGTTGTATTAGTATTCGTATTTATAGTAATAAAAACCCCAGTAAAATAAACACAAAAACCATTTTTAATATTTCCACGTCGACCCCATGAAATATTATGTTGAATTTGATATGCGAAACGAAACAAATCTTAATAGTATCAATGATATAATATATTTGAGTGTATAAATGTATAATATAGTATCTACTGTTATAATATTATTAATATTATACATACATCATATGTATACGATACAATATTATTATTATGCGCGCGTCGTGCGTGGTTTAGGTAGTCATTTGTGTAAGTCGCTAACTCGTAACACCATCGTCCGCTCACCCGTCGTCCGTCTTATAAACTGATCGTAACTATTATAATATTCTATATTTCTATAGCTGGCGGTATTATAGGTGCGTATTACCTATAAACCTATAAATAATATATATGCATATTATATATTATTTTCTATATAGAACGACAGCGAGGCGATGACGACGGTCGTGACCCGTTTCGGCGGGATCGTATATAGATACTATATACCTACCATAAATGCGTTTTGGATATTTCAGCTACTCAATTTCCCGATAATGAGTGTATATAGTGGTTTGTATTAAAAAAAAAAATAATAAAACAAGAATATATTATATTAATATAATAGTATATACACGAAATAACACCTTCCCACGCGCCAAATCGTTTATACATGTAGGTACCCTATTCAGACGTAATAATAATATAATAATACAAATGCGCAGACCACAGGGCCCCTCAGGGAAATTGTGCACAAGCGTCGTGGCAATCGAGACAATATTTTCACGTTTATGTATTATAATACATAGCGTATAATATTATTATAATGTCCGACGACGAGAGCCCACCGAGTTCGTTTTAATAATACATTTTTTATCTGCAGGATACGCGCGGTTTGTCGTGGGTGGTTGATTTAATTTTAATATCGTTCAACGACGAATGCCACAAGACGCCGCGCCGTCCGCACCTACACCTAATTGTTTCATTTTTTTGGTTATAAATGCGCGGGCTGGATCTGGTTACATATATTACGAGTTACGACAGTTAAAATATATATTATTATAATTTATAAATGTAAGGAATCAAAAATGTGCATATTATACTGTCGGAACTTGGAGCCCGGAGGACGTCTGCTATGTGTCATTTTGAGCTCGAAATAGCAATAATATAATATCACACGACATCGTGGCATAGTGGTCCGGCCTGGCATCAATTTTTCATGCTGGTTTGAACGATTTCACTGTATCTCAGTGTTTGGCAAGTTCCTTATAAAAAGGAATTCGTTTTAAAAAAAGAAATTCGTTCCTTTGCCGGTCCTTCGGAAAATGAACGAGTTCCTTTTTTAGTTCCAAATAAAATAACAATTCTTATTTAATCATTAATGTTTTTTTTTTATATAATGCATACTTCATCAGGAACTCATTCCTTCCAAACACTGCTGTATCTATTCAATATTTAAATTTGAATGCAACAGGCTGTGCATAAATGTGTAATAATAAATTGGTGTATATTTCACATACTCATATGCATAATGCATATTGTATATAAATATATAATCAATGTTATAGGTAACAGAAAGTTGTCTTTCTTGTATTGGTTATTTGATTGATGAATGATGAACACAAAGCGCCGATTTTTATATTATTTTATAAAAAATATAATTTTTACTCTGTTATAATAACCTATTTATGTATGCATACCTTTTACCTACTATATTATTTAAAATTGTTTTAGTCCTTCGATAATATTTGATAAATGTTTATTACAAACTATTAAACGGCAATGCTATTATTTTAGCTATAGTACATACCAGCTACCTATAGTACCTATACTTATAAGTTATATTTTATATACATCTTAGAATGAAATAATTGGATAGTTTAATACTTACCTACCTACGTATATCGGGTCGATTACGAAAGATCAAATTACGTCCATGATGGATTTGATAATAATTTATGTTACATTTTTAAACATGTAAAATAGATCAAAATGAAAATATTTTCAACTTGTATATTGATTAAAAATTAATTATAGTTCATGATTAGTATTATCGTTATTTGTTACATATATTAAAGAAATACGGATAATATATATATTATAATATTATTAATATTTAATGTGAATAAAACATACGTTATAGCATATTATAGTAATATTATAATTCCTAATTTTTAAAGTATAATTATGGGACCTACACAATCATCTAATTGGGATCAGAAAAGTCTTCCAACATAAAAATAATAGGTATATAATATATAAACATATGTCTGTAAATGGCCAAAAAGGTGGAAGGCCCCTATATTGGGATATACCACAAGGGCCGTATATAATTTGCGCATCATCTGTTTACCTGTGCCAAAATATCGTACATCGTTTGCGCATCGGCGGCAGATTATCGTTAGCGCATCGTCTGTTTACCTGCACCAAATTATCGTACATCATATGCGCATCAAAATTCTAAACAATAGAAGGGTATAAAAATAATTATACACACATATAATATTATATAGATAATGAATAATTTAATATACATAGGCACAAGTTTTTGTTCAATAAGCATTTAAAGTTCAAATGTTGACCAAATTTATAAAAAGCTCAACAATTCGCAAATTATTTTGTAGTTAAAAATTTAATATTCAATTGAATTAGGTACATTACATGGCCATATTTATAGTAAAAAGTATACATAATATAATATATAGTTTGAGTAAAAATTAATTCAAATAAATTTTGTTCAGTTCAATTAGGAATATTACAGTCATAGTTATAATTATAATACAAATATACATATAGTTTGAGTAAAGCTAAACGCTTTTGGGTGTACACCTTTTTTTCAGTTCTATTGTTAAATAATATTGATGGGCAAATGATGTACGACCTTTTAAACGATCGATGCGCAAACCATGTATAACCTATAAATCGAACGATGCGCAACTGTCTTACAAAAAAGGTCAAAAATAACAATAGTGATGCGCAAACGACAACCAGCGTACCACAAGGCATTCTGATCTAAAATACGATCGATTAAACTGCAATATACAACAGATTTCACAAAAAACTCCACTAACATGAGAAGTCTACTCATTAAAAATCTCACCTCTATAACTCATCCGGGAGGAGATTAGGTACACTGGAACTGGTCCAGAAATCTTCTTTAATAAAACTTCTTTAAGTTAGGTGTCTTAACCATGGGACTTCCTATTCATGGATTTAAAAAATTGTTAACTTCTAATATGTTTTCTAATATTGTTCAATTGTTGTACTTTAGTACTTACTGCAGCGATAACAATTTCGTCATTTCGACATCGACGGATATTACTGTAGTCTGTAACTAATAATAAAGATATCTACTTAGGTATAATAATGATTATGTAGCATTTTAAATATGTTTCATCCGATGAGGTTTACGAGTAAAGTGGTTATATGTAGGTAAGTGACTCTGTTAATATAATATCGTAGTATTATTTGTATTATAATTTATAAGTTATGCTATATATTTTGAAGAGAGTCGAAATTCGAAACCCGATACCCTATAAATTATTCTAAAGTGTGAGTTAAATAACGTTTTGGTAGGAAAAGTTTGTATTTTATTCGACAAATATTAAAGTGTTAATATTAATATTTTCGTAAATTTGTATTATAGCCTATAGGATTATTATTATTGTATACATTGTTATTTTCTTTACTGTGCATGATATTTATATGTATGATATATTCCTTATATAATATATTGAACAGATGTTCAAACCAGCCGATTATAATAGCCACTAAGCACAGCTACTCACAAGGTACCTGGTACAGTGATGTATTCAGTTACTAATTGGATTTTAGTATAAGTAAATCGTAAATGTTGTTTATATCACATACGAAACAATTATTAATAGTCGTAACTCGTATTAATTTGCACAGTTCAACTACGGTATTGACAATCTGTCACATTATCATCTATATTCTATATTTAAGTAGATGTAAATATGTAAAAATACTAACAAATAGACAGTTGTAGTAGAATAAATTGGCATAACATCAGTGGTGGTCAAATGATTTTGTCATGGCCCATGGGGGGGGGGGGGGATACGGCTGATTGTTTAACATATGCATTATTTTATCATTAAAAATATAATTTATGGTTATGTCTAATATCAATTTATAAAATTATGGTAAATACAAACTTTATTTATAACTTAGGTATACAGACTGAATCACGGACATTCCCCCCCCCCCAGCCTGGACTATTTTCGGTGTAGTAGGAAATTTTCCCCATATACATTTTTGATGTGGACATTTCTCCCCCATTATTTTTAAAAGTTTACTATTTCATAATAATACTTTATTATTTAATATAAAAAATGTATTATTTTATTATTAAATATTTTGCCTATAATTGTCTTATATTTTCAAATATTTTCATAAATATAATAAATTATAAATGTATATTTTTGATCAAATGAACTACTTGAATAAAATTCAAAAGCAATTATTAAATTGTTAAATATCCAAACTGGTAGTCTTAACAAAAAAAAAGGTGGGTAAGTGGATGTCGCTCTGCTGTACAGTAGGTTAGAAGTGGGTCACTGTATAATGGACAGTATTAAATTTGAATTCAATGATATAATATCACTGTATAAGAAAAACGATTCTGAGCGGAGACGGTATATCAGTCTATGTATTAGACATATAATATATACTTATCTATGGTATTAAAAAAAAATTGACCTATAATAGGTACCTATAATAAATTCCAAATTAATCATATCATAATATCTATTAGGTACTTATAAGTTATAACGCGTTATACATCAACAAAAAACCGTGGTAAAATCATAGATATATAATAGTATACTTTAGAAGTTTCAAGTACCCACGAATAATATTATACAATCACAACAAAATAACTAAAATAGTTATCCTAGGTTTTTAATATGTAATTTCGTCCAAATTTGAGCTTAAAATGACTATAAAAATAATGTGCTTATGTATTTTTTTTATTTTTTGGTAACAGAATTAACTACTTAGGTGGAATCTTGTTTTACATTTTTAATCCTTAGATATAAAAATTGAACATTTTATAAATTTTTAACTACAAAATAATTATTCAATTTTAAATTTGATAAATTTTTTTAAAATTCGATCTTTAAATGCCTATAAAAAAAAATTGTGCCTATGTTTTTTTAATATTTTTCAACTGATATTGTAACAATATATCAGGAGCCCTTGTATTAAATTTATACACTTTTTGGCCGAACAGATAAAACTTTATTGATATTTATAGAAAAAAAAACTAAAAAAATTGAAAACTGACCATGTCGGTACACAGCTCATAAAGAATCAAATTATTTTTCAAAAATTTTATGGTGTATAGGAAATGCTAATATACACATTCAGTAAAAATTTTCATGTATCTGTAGTTATTCGTTTTTGAATTACAACAAAATAAGGAAATCGCTACATGAGAAATCGAGTGAATATCCAATGTTGTAAAAATTTGAATTTCAAACGATCATAAAAATTTAATTTGACTTTCTTATAGATATTTTTTGTTTGATAAAGGTAGATAATCTTATAAGGAATCTTGTATTACATTTTCATATCTTAGATTTAAAAAGAAAAATTTTTATGAATTTCTAACTCGAAATAATTTGCAAATTTCGTGATTTTTCCATATTTTGTCATTTTTTGACTTTAATTGCTTTAAAAAAAACTGTGA
>NC_042495.1:72100832-72123798 GCF_005508785.2 Acyrthosiphon pisum | reverse complement strand
TTCTTTTTAAATTTGTATTTTTGAAGTAGTTCAGTGGATCGAACAAATAGATTTATAACCTATTATATTTATGAAAAAGAAAATGTTTATATTGTATTTTATATTAAAAAAAAATAATAATTTCATATCAAATAATAAATAATACAGTATTATTAAATTCAATATTATTAGTCAATAATAAACTTTAAAAAAAAATTGTCCACATCAAAAATATATCAGGGGGGAAATATCATACTACACCGAAAACAATCAGGGGTAAAATGTCCATTTAACATACAGACTTTATACATATATTATAGTATTAACAATATTTTTATTATATTATTATATCTATTTTTTTGTTTTTTTTTTTGCTAATTCGTCCAGTACTTCGTTGGATGTTATATTTATAAATTATAACCCCACAATGAACAGCCATAAATATTATCGCTACGTCAACAACTTGATTTTCTGTAACGATATTAGTGATCTTACTTATTTTTTCATCCGCCGAGCGTTTAGAAGTAGAGCAACTTGCATCAAAATAGCTAGTAATTTTCCTTTTATAGACATAGTAATTGTGAAAATGTAAAATAGACAAAATAGGTAGTCAATATTACAAAAGACACCGACCGTATAATAGTAAGTACTAAGTATAATAGTACTACACGAACCTACAGTAGAAAACACGAGTACGAAAGAGTAAAGACGAATCACGGTGATAACTAAATATTATGAGTTATGACAAATAATAAGCAATCGATATTTCAAGTTTTCAACCAACTAATGACCTGGGGCTGTTGGTACGTAATATTGTAAAATATACCTACCGATCGCACTATCGCCCGTTTAGGCCAATGTTCTGGGAAAGTGTAGAGCTAGTTGTTATTGAGAATTCTCGATGATCGAGGGGGATAATTCCCATATTATATTTTGTGTAAGCAACTAAATATTAATAATGACAATAATATCCTGGTTCCTAGATATGAGTCTAGATAATAATTAATAATATAGTTGTGTCATATAAACACGTATAAACATATTCTGACATTCTGTCGAAATTTACAATATTTGATAATTTATTTTTAGAAAAAAAAATAGAACAAAATTTAATGCATTATAGAATATACTTAATTATAAATTGTTATACATTTTGAAAAAAATTCATGGGGGGGATCTATCCCCCTCATCCCCCCCCCGTTTGACCACCACTGCATAACATACCATTTTTTTGTTGTTTATTATTAGGTACTTTGTAAAATCTACGAATATTGAGTAACACACTCAAGATTTACAATAGAGGGAGTTAAAAAACAATAGATATATTATATTAAATACTAAATAGATCTCTTAGCCCCGACATTATGGTCAATGGTCATGCATATTGTATCGAATAACAGAGACGCATCTTTGTATAATATATGTTATTGTCTAATACAAATTATATAATATTATGTATTAATAATATATGTGATCTGTCGTATATATTAACATATATACTCCGAAGTCCGAGGTGACCGGGTCTCAAATATTTTACTCGATTTCATTTAATCTCAAACACAACATTTTAATTATACTACATATATATTATGTGCATTAATGATGCCCATGCACATTGTAATATAACATATTATTCTATTGTTCTGTACTATAATACAACCACTTTAGTAAATACCTACACACATGTGTATTTTAATAATTTCATTAATTCATTTAGCTATTTAGGTACCTACCTTTAATACTTTACATGAGAGCATCTACCCACATTTTCCGGGACCTTCCTATCTCGCGTGCAACAGTACACATTGTAACTGACTGGTAACACGAATTTTTACATATCATTTAATATTATTATAATAATCGTTTTCGTAAACGAAATCTCTCCAAAATCAAATTCCTTTGGCCTATGTGTTATTATAAAGTTAATATCTTTCAAAATAACATTTATTATATGTGTTGACCGTTGTCGTCACACCTTGTCTGTCGACTTGGGCGTAGATACCTCATACCTATAGTCTACACCACCCATGACCCATTCAAATCATTTCCTGTTTCTATCTTACTGTGGCACTTGTATAGGTGGCCATCGCGTTGCGACACTTCTACAGAACAGACAATATACCTACATTATACACGCAGGTACCTACTTACTTATATATTTATGTATTTAGATACTTATACAAAATAATTTATAAGTATTAGGTAGATTATATTATACTGTACAGGTGGCGCGCGGTGTAACGACAAAATCGGGTTCTTCGCAGATCTTTAAAGAACTTTCCCTTCGTATGAACATTTTTTTTTATTTCTATCGCAAGTTATACCTCCTAATTTATTCCATATTTCTATATAGCTATTTTAGAGCTGTACGGTGTCATATCGTCACGAAAGCGTTTCTTTTACTCTTTTCGTAAAAATCAGGACTATTCCGACTATTTTTTCCGTAGTCCGTATGTACCTAACCGTTCTAACCCATATTATATTTGTTTGCATATTATACGTATATAATATGGTATTTATACGAACATGATGTTATATTATAGTCAGCTGTCGGCGTGCGATTATATCGACACCGTCGTCTTCGCCGCCTCACACGAACGCCACCTCCGCACACGGTATTCAAATTATTGACTTGCGCGCGCGCACACCCACCCATCCACCCACCCACACACTCACACACACACAATATATATATATATAGGATCATTTTAGCGTCCGGTAAGGGTTATGCGCACCCATGCGACCATGAGCGGTACACGGTACACGAGCCGCGCAATTCCATTACGAGGCACACGTAGACGGTAGACCCCGTTTCTAACGACGACGACTTAAACGCATGCACACAATATCCGGAGAGAGGCTTTACACAATGACAATAACGTTAAATAAATAATAATAATTATTATTATTATTATTCTTGCCCCGTTCATCATCGCGTTTAAATTTCAAAACAGTCGACGATGGTTATTTAATAGCGTCATTTTTAAACCAACCGATAAGCCATCGACGAGTATCTGCAGCACGGAACAAAATTAAAAAAAACAAACACCCAAATGCAACACGGTGTTGTTCACCTACACACATACACACACACACGTAAAATATACGTACACTGCAGTTACACTATGTATTACGTGTGTGTATGCGCTATGCATGTTATAATATAATAATAGGTACCTACTATATATAAACACACACACACACACACAATACCATTACGAATTCATCATCGCGACTATTCAACTGTTCAGCGGTAAAGTATTTTATGTATATTATAATAGGTATACATATATAAGAAACACTCGTATTGTGCGTAGAGTGAAAAAAATTACAACGGCACAGCAATATTATATAGGTACCTATAAACGTATAGGTACGTTTAAACATTTTGTTGTATTTTTTCGCGGTGGGCGTATTGTGTGAGTGTATAATATAAAGTGCGTAATATTGGCCAACTCTCGCCGTTACATACTATAATACATATATAAATTATTATTATTATAAATATAGTAGGCATGAGTTGTATTATTATTCGTTTTAAATATGCGCGCGCGAGAGTTTCTCCCGTGGCCCTAACCTGTACGAAGTGCGTGGGCCGTATAACCTGAATGGCGAGCCCACTACACGTAGGTACAGTGTACACTGTACACAGTACACACACACACACACACACATCCTTGGTCCGTATAACACAAAAAACCTTCGTTCAAGTTTTTTTTCATCATCATCATCTCCAGCTCTGTCTCTTGTAGAGTTGTAGAGCGCCGCACAATCGCGCCTCCGCTTAACGGTATGTCGGTATACCTATGTATATACGTGCGCCGCGTCTGTCACTCATCCGATGGAGGCGCGTCGTGTTTTTCCATCGCTATGTATTCCTATACATAAAATATATTATATATATACAATACACACACACACACACACACTATCTTATATAAGTATAATTAATTGAGTCCGGCGGCTGCATCCCGCTACTGTGTGGTCGACCGATGCTGCAGTTTTTGCGATTGACGTACATGTCTTTATATATATTATGCATAGGTATTATTAAATTGTTATTAATGTCTATTATGTATTTATGTGTATGTATGTAATTATATATATATATTATATTATATTTATAGATAAGTAGATAGTAGTCCCAATACATATTAATATAATATTATACTAGTTTTTATACAAACATTAGTCGACACGATAACGGCGTGCGACGGAATTACTATATTATAATAAATTTCTTTAGTATTATATACTAGTATACTATATAATATATTATATTATTATTTATTATATTAAACTTCTATTCTACCTATAACACGATGACTTTTTGAAAAAGTGCCGCAAATTTAGGTGTAAATTTGTATTTTTTCGATATTTTGTGACTGAATTATAGGTATAGTTTATGAATGAGGTATCCATGGGTTGTACATAGGTACACTCGGTTTGAATTTAAAACTATTATATACCTAGCTGGTAAGTTTCAATACGCTCTCTTAATATATTTAATATAATCATTGATTATATATTACCTATATAAATTATAAATATATAAACGAAAATACAGCCTGGAAAATACCTTTTGGACACGACAATCAAATAATAGCCACCTATATGTGCACCTATGGAAATTTCTGCGTGTAACTATCTAAAGATTTATTATCTCTATCAGAATTAATAATGATAAAAAAAAGTTCCAATATATTATACTATAATCGCAACAGACTCTCGTCTAAATGTCGCATGGACCTGGTGGGTTGGAGGAGAAACTCGGAGATTCGTCCTACGGACTGTAAAGCGAAAACGTGAAGGCGTGTGATTTATTTGACATGCGTTCAGCAAACATTATAATATTACAGCCGCGTATAAATGCACGGGTATACGAGGTATTTAGTTATGTATGTACTATGTAGTACCTATTAAATTTAAATTGTAGATAGGTGTCTGGTGTATTATAAAAGTAAACCTACGTTAATGATAAAAAAAGTTATCTTATGTGGAAATCGAAATTGACCGATGCGCTACGTTATTTATTTAATCGTATTTGTCTAACTGTCTACGACAAATTTTTCTTTTTTTTTTTTTATTAATTAACCCGCGACAACTTAGGCCATTGGGGGGTGGTTGTTTAAACTGTGGGGAAGGGCACTGTAGGTTTCTGCCATAGCCGGGACAAATCTTTGTACCCCAATATATTTAATATATTATTGTGCCCAAATTTCAGTATAAATAATATATATTATATAAAAACTAAGCTGAAAATCATCATCATCTGTGATTATTAAAGCTAAAAAAGGTAAATTTAAAGTATAAAAAATAAATATAAAATACTTAATATTACCATAGATTATAAATACTATTTATAAATTATAATCAATGATATTAGATACATTATTTTATCGATTATTCCATAAGTGATTCCGTGCCGTGCGTGGCGTGTGCTCCCTAGTCTCTATAAAAATCGCCAACAATCACTCGGACTCGGTACCTAGGTATTGGCTATTACTGTCGAAACTATATTAAGTACTACCTAGCTGAATATGTGCACTTCGTTGCCCGTTAAATGTACCAACTATATATGACTCAAACTTTGTTCAATTTGCTATTTAATATTCGGTGTATGGTGTTTAAAATTAATCTTAACTTTTCTGTTGCCCGGAATAAAAATTCTGATTCCCAGCAGTTTATTATCAGGTAGGCAATCTACCTGCGGTAGATCGCGGACCCCTAGTTTGTACGTAAGTGTATGATTTAACTCTAAAATACCAAAGTTATATCATGTTTGTCGTATTCTACATTTCTACTTATGGTGGATTAATATAATCAATAGCTGATCCAGTGCACTTCGTTTCCCGGCAACCAATAATTATTATTATAATGGCTTCAAAACCCATGGCAACCATTTAAAAACAAAAATTTTCATCGAAAATCTCAAAATTCCTGTTTGAGCACCTCCCGGGGTTGGTTCTCTCCCTTTTTAAATTAGCCTATCTTCTGCTCAGAGGTATAATCTATCTATATATATATAAATATCTGATCCCGTTCACTTCGTTGCCCATTAAAATTGCCAACTCTATATGAATAATAATTCTACATATCACCATGGCAACCATTTATATACAAAACATTTTATCGGAAATTTCAAAATAATATATAATTGGTTGCCATGGTAATACGGAGACACACACCGACGAAAATCTCAAAATATTATATAAATGGTTGCCATGGTAACATGGACACACACACTAACACACATATATTCATTTTTATATATAAAGATACACATTACACGTTCCACATTTTCGTTAATTTCATGAGGTCTCGTTTAAATCTTTTTATTATGACCTATGAAAAGTATTCATTTTGGACGGCGACTACAATGCAGTGGTGTAACTAGGAAGAGCTAGGGGGGCTTAGCCTTCCTGACTACGACTTAGCCCCCCCCCCCAAAAAAAATATCCCTTATTGATTTAGATATAAGCCCACTATGAGTTACTCATAAATAATTTTGTTAGTTGAGCTCTAGCCCCCCCCCCCCTAGAATTTTAACCCTAGTTTCGTTTATGCTACTATGATATTTTAGTATTTTACTATAATAGGGATTATATTATTATATAAATTTGGTAAATACATATTTTGGTACTTACGTGATTATTGAAGATCACGTGAACCGTACAGGCAAATCGTAATAAACTTTCGGCATAACGGCCACAAGAATAGTAGAACCCATTTCACGTGATTGTACACAATCTTATCAATCGGTAGGTAGTAATTGTAATTTATAAAATGAATCACAGTGTGCGCGCGATGTTTTTTTTTTGTGAAGAAGAGATAATGTATCTACCGTGAGGGAAAGGTACCTCAATACCGCACGCGACCAACGACCGTACAGAACTGACTGCAGCCGCCGTTTTTTAGCACACACGCGGTGGCGGCGCGCAACGGATAAAAAAAAAAATATACAATATACATATAATATTATGTAGGTATATTATATACACACGCGTATACTGCACCGGGTGGGGCCTCTTCTCGCCGCCACCGCCGGCGGACCGGTCAACCTACGGGGACAAACGAGGCTATATCGAGCTACGCACATTGTATGGATAATGAACGAGATACACACACACACAATATATATAGCAAACTGTATTTTACGTTTGTATATATAATATGTGTAGGTACCTATTAGGTACTTGTATGTGGAATACTACGTTTACTCCTGCAGCAGCAGACATCGTATCCAATAAATAATTCATTTTTCGAATATTTTGCAGTCGTCGAAGGTATGATATTATTATAAGGTTTTTTATCACTGTCCAAGTGATCGACCTACCCGAGCGAGATCTACCATCTACGGATCCCATTAATGGTTCATTATAAATTAATGATAATTAAAGTAAAACGTCGGAATTTTCACGAACGTTATATTATACCTACTATTCACATTCAAAATAGGTACACCTACATTAATATTAGGTATAGGTATAAAATAATAATAACAATAATAATCTTCATTTCGAAAAAAAGCTGTATTTACGTACATGATAACATTTGACATGTACAATATAACTATGGAAACACCCAATTTTAAATTATATACTTTTGATTTATATTTTCTATAAATGTTTACTTTTTTTTTTTTATTGATCATTAAGCCCAGCAACTATGGTCATTAGCTGTTTGTTTGTTTGTAGGGGAGGTTGTAGGTTGGTAAACACGTGTGTTTTGGTTTTTCAAATTGGGCACCTGTAGGTTTCTGCCATACCCGGTCAGGGGATGGCGGCCTCTCTAGACAGTTACCTGCCCAGAGAGAAAAAGTCGCCCGTGGTCGAGATTCGAACCGGCGATTGTACGCATCGGAACCGATGCCGTAGTATGCTCGACCACTCCGTCCCCCGTAATAAGTGTTTACTATTTAAACATAATCTGAACATTTAACTTACTAATATTATCAAAATTGAAAATAATCAAAATTATCAAACTGTTTAACACTGTAAATATGTTTTTATTAAATATTTATACATATATATATTTAAATATGTATTTATAAAAAAAAAAACGAGAAAAAATCGAAAATTGAAAATGTCTATAAATACTAAATAGCTCAAGTATTATCTGAAGTATCTTAGGTTATTCGTAATTGAACAATGAATCACAATAAAATAATTAAAGTGTTCCATTAGAAATGGAACTTTTGCCTGTATAAATAGCTCAAACAGTATTTTAAAAATTGTATTGTGTAGGTATAGAAAATGCTAATATTACAATGATTTTTTTTTAATTTTCACCAAAAGAAATACATTTTCGTAGAAAACTGATTTTGCGTACAAATTTCCGTTTTTCCTTAATTTTATATTCTGGAAGGAGCAATAACTTAACCTAACCTGTAATACCTATTGATTTTACAATATATATTAAATTTTGTGTTTTTTTTTTTATTTTTTCGTAGCTCGCACACGATAAATAGTCGAGATAATTCAACTTCAAACCTTTTCCAATAATAAAATGAATCTATAGTTGGTTAATTCGGGTGGTCAAAATTCACAGTAATTTTCAAAAGCTTCTAGAAAAACAAAAAATCGGTTTAAGAAAACGGGAATTTTCATGCAAAATAGGTTTTCAAAAAAATCGACTTTGGTTTTGACGTCTCTACTCAGACTCAAATACTGAACTCTATTCAGAATTTAAGCGTAATTGGACAAATATTTTTTACGAGGGTCTCAGAGTCTGAAGTTAGGATTTTGACCAATTTCGTCAAAACCAGGAACAATTGGTAATTATTTTGTATTCAAAAATTATAGTTTATTGTGTTATGTAATATGTTATAAATTATTACCTAGGTATATTATGTTTACAATATTCATACATAAGATTTGAAAATCTTATACAAGTAGGTATACCATATACTGAAATTAAAAAAAAATTATTGGAATAAGAGGGTCTGAAGATATAAATGTTAAATCGCATATGCATGCTTAAAATAACAATTTATCAAATTTTCAATTTTATTTAGATTTTATTCCATAATCTTTTCGATAAAAATTTTTTCGTCGGGTTAAAAAGCTTGAAAATATAATGCAAGGTTCCTAATGAGTTATTAATACTTATTATTATAGCTATTTAATAAGATTGACATAATTTTTTTTTATTTGAAGCTTAAAATGTTGACAAAATTAGATACTTGACCGAAGAATAACGATTTTAGTTATTTAGTTGTGATTTAATAATATGATTCATGGGTACCTTGACATTTTTAATCTATTTTATACATACAATGAATTTTTCAAATGATAAAAAATGAAATTAATCTACCGTATGACTATTATAGTAAAATAGCAATGTAATATTGTCATAAAATATAGTAATATAAGCTAACTGCTGAGAATCGTAATTTTAAGAAGATTACAATTTTATTAGGTGCAAACAATGACATTTTCATGTGTAGTGTTTTCGGCAAAAAATTATTGAACTTACTATATAGTACTATTGTATAATAATTAAATAAACTAATTTATTAGCAATAATATATTAATATCATAAAATATACAATAAAATATAAGCTAAGGGTATTCACTCAGAATCGTTTTTCATATATTATAATGATTTTATATCATTGAATTCAAATTTAACACATCCATTAGTTATTACAGTGATCCACAAGACACCTAACATACAGCAGAAAGTTTGTTGTTTTTCCCAATTATTTTAAAATGTACTAAGACATTTCCTAATACAAACTATTTTAGATCCAATTTGTTATCAGAAACTTCCTTGCTTAGAACATTTTTCTATTAGAAAGTGTCTTCAGGTAAAAAAAACCCCACATTGTAAATTCAATTCATACATTGCTCTGCTCAAAATTTAATACAACCCGCACAATACAGTTTTTGCTATGATGTACATTTGTAAGACCGAGACAACACATGTGGGTGTAGCATCTTCCTAATGTCTTATCCATTCTTTTAGAAGAGGGACGTTGACTCCAGAATATTACCATAACATCTTAAATAATCTTGAATAATATAACCACCATGAAGATAAAAATATTATACAATTAAATATTAATACAAATATTTATTTATAAGTTTAAGACTTAAATATATATTTAAGAGAACTTATATATAAAGCTCTTAATAAACAATATTTTAAAAAAAAAACAAATTTTGATAACCATTTAAAAAATATATATATATATAATGACGTATAGTAAATAATTTGTTATTTATATTTAATATTATTTATGCCTATATAACATTTGGATCTATACCTATTTTAGATTAATAAGAATTAAATAAAATACAAACAATAGTTGTTTAGAAGGCAGATCTTTAACAATTTTTTTACTTAAGTTATCAGTACCTCGTTTTTAAAAAATTTGAGAAATCTATTGTCATCACTCATCATATAAATAACTCAAAATGCTTAACAATTATAGACGTACAAAACTACAAACTTCAAATAATGTTCTTATTAACAAAATGAATTACAATAATACTTAGATATAAAGACATTTTAAAATTTAGAAAGTTAATTCTTCGGGGTATTCTCCAGTGAGACATGCTGTGCAATGACCAACTTCAACTGCATTTTTGTTTGGCATTTTCTCGGTAACTGCTTCTTTGAGTCCTTCGACGGACAAATAAGCAAGGGTATCAGCACCTATAGTTTATATTAATATACTACATTATTGCTGAACATTTTCAGATAAATATATATTATATTTTTACATTTGAATTTTAACTAATATTATATTTCACAACCAAGGACGGCCTGGGAGAAAAATGTAGACCGGGAAAATCTATTATCCGGCCAAATGTGTATGTCTACTTCAAAGTTTTTTTTTTTTTTTGGGGGGGGGGGACTTATAATTATTTATTTACCTATCTAACCTTTTAGTTTTTATTATATGTTAGAAGAGCACAAAAAAGACAGTCCATAAATCAGTGTCAACATTTTAGTGTGACTGCCCATAAATATTTAAAATGCCTAGATACGCTTATCTATAACACACGTGTTCTCTTAAAATAAGTTCAATTAACAAATTATTACATTCAATACCGACTACTATGCAGCTTAATTGAAGCTGTTATAACAATTCATAATTTATACAATTAATGGACGCACGTGCGTTTCTAATACAAAAACATGTCTTATAGGAAAAACTCTCACGACCTGTAGAATAGTTGGTTTTTGTCCTTTTTTTTTAATTTAAAAGAAGACAACATTTTGTAGGTAGTATAAGTCTGATTTTCAAAATTATAATTATATAGAAGTAAAAATACGCATTTCGATAATGCACAATATTTGTTATTTTTAAAATCCATCTTTCCAACACTATTTTAAGTAAAATGAAAATTCGGGCTTCGATCCGACCAAAAAGTATTTTAGATAAAAAAAAATAAAGTTGGTATGAAAAAAGTTAGAGAGGGACTCACGCTCGCGTGCACGAAGTAGTCACATACTCACTAACGATCAGACGAAGATCGAAGCATAATTATATGGGTACACAATAATAATAATGCGTTTATGCGTCCTAAAATATACCAATCTTAAATACCTAATCAATTATTATTGTTATTAATAAAAATTAGTAAGTAGTAATTACTTATTGCATTAAGCACGTTTGGTTAAATATACATAATCACCTAGTCCTCACTGGTCACCACAAAATTCTTCGACAGTATAAAACTCCAAAACAACCAGGTATACCTACTATATATACGTAATTATAATATACCATACCTACTATACTATTAGGATTTTCCTCTTATAGTATTGCTAAGAATTAATACTAGTAAGTATATTTTTATAGTATAAAGAAACACTAATTATTTAAAAAAATAATGTCATGCATCTGTCAGGCCAATAGCAATTTCCAATAGGTCAGGCCACCGGGAACTTCCCGGTATCCCGGTGGGCCAGGCCATCCCTGTTCACAACATTAAATACTGAATTGCAGCACGACCAGTGAAAAAAAACTGTACAGGGTTTTGTAAATATCATGATCATATAAAAGCACTCAAAATTTAAAAAAAAATTGTGTGATTAGGTGCTATATTACAAACTTTAATATTTCAATATTTTATCATTCCTATTAAATATTATTTGAAATTTTCTGAGGTTATGATCTTCAGTTTTTTTTAAATTGTCCTATTATCAAATTTAAAAGTAAGAATATTATCTGGGACATCTCAGGCTTTTATTGACATTTTAAATTGAAATTTAACTTATAAGTTAAAACAATGAAAATATTACAATTTAAACATTTAAATATCAATAAAAGCCTATAATATTCTAAACTTTGATATTAGGTCAATTCACTCAAATATTAAACATAACATTGAAGAATTGATTCCACAAAACACAAATTTTGTTTTGTTTTACGTTTGTAAAACAGAGACAACACATGCAGATTAGATCCTCTTAATACACTTACCTATATGTTTAGCCAATTGTTCAATAGTTAATTTATTAGCAATAAGTTCGGCTTTAGTTGGTATATTAATTCCCATATTACAAGTGAATTTAAGAGGAGGAGAAGCAACTCGTATATGAACTTCCTTGGCTCCTGCATCTCTCAGTAACTTTATAATTGGCCCCATTGTGGTTCCTCTTACAATGGAATCATCAATAAGAATCAATCTCTTGCCGGCTACATTTTCGACAATAGCACCAAATTTTTTAGCAACACCTAATCTTCTTAATCGTGCATTTGGTTGAATAAAAGTTCTGCCAACATACCGATTCTTATATAACACCTCAGCAAATGGAATATTGGACTGAAAATAGAAGTTAACCAAATAAACCAATAGTTCAATATAATAAAACAGTAAATACTCACTTTCATTGAAAACCCATGAGCGGCAGCAGTTCCAGATTCTGGAACTGAGCTTACAATATCAGCTTCAACAAAACTTTCTCTGGCCAACACAATACCACTCCTCAATCGCACTGAATAAACCATTTGTCCTAAAATATATAATTATACACTTTTATTTTAAATAATGAATCAATATTTTAATCATAATTTATTTGTATGATGCATTGAAAATTTAATTAAATAAGGGAATTAATTAACTCATTTTATATTCACCTTCATATATACTATCAGGTCTTGCAAAATATACATATTCAAAAATACAAAATGCCTGAGGGCGATTGTGAGGTCGACCCATTACGGATACAGTATGAAATCCTTCTTTTGTAAACTCTACAATTTCTCCAGGGTAGACATCTCTCACATACTTAGCTCCCATTGAGAGGAAACCACATGATTCAGATGATACAACCCAACCTTCTTCTGCTTAACAAAGTAGAAATAGAATAATTTTTTTTTTATGACAATTTGTAATTAAATTAAAATTTCAAAAATAATTACCTTTATTTGGTTCAGTTAAAGACATCAGTTTTCCGATACAGAGAGGTCTATTACCATATGGATCACGTACCCCAAATATCCTATCTTTTTCCATTATAACAATTGAATAAGATAATTTCGTAAGTTCCATAAAATGTCTAATACGAGCTGGCCAGTCAGGACCATCAATTTCAATATCAGGAGGATTCAAACATAACGCTTGTGTAATTAGTTCACTATCTGAATGTGTTGAAAGACCAACCCCTCTAGCTAATACCTAAATACAGAATATATATAATTAATATATGGAAAACTAATGAGTAATGACAAAGCGTAGTCGTCATTTAATGTCATGCACGGCATAACAATTTAAAAACATGACCTGCGGCTTGGCAGACATGACATATGAATTACGTACGGATATCAACATGTTAATGTACAACAAAATTATGTAATATTTACCATACGTCTTAATCTCCCCGCATTAAATAATTCACCATTATGAGCAACTGCTAAAGCACCATGAGCAGAGTGAACAACAAAAGGTTGACAGTTGACTTCTTCAGAACCAGCACTAGTAGAATATCTTGTATGTCCAATTCCAAGATTACCTACATGGTACAATTTAAATATACTAGGTCAAGTGAGAGAACACTTAGCAGCCTGAAAAAAATTTGGTTCTTCTGCGCGTTCCCATGCGACACTCTGCCATGGTGGAATCGGTCTCGATGGCAGAGTGTCGAGTAGAGATGCGCAGAATAAGTGTGTTCTCTTATTGAAAATAATTTAGTAAATGATAATTGATCAGTCCATATTATTATACATTGATAATTAATACCTTTGAGATTTTTTGTTGCTTCATCATTGAATATATTACTGACCAAACCCATGCCTTTTTTAACATTAAAGTGTGTATGATTATCACCTTCACTCATAGCAATACCAGCACTTTCTTGGCCTCTATAAAAATTAAAATACTTATTTGTATTAGCGATTTGAAAAAGTGTACATTTAAAACTTGTAAGGAAACTTTAGTTAGGTTTGGATTAGTGCACAGTAACAAAATCACAACATTCCCCGTCACCAAACAGCCTCCCTACACCAGACATTTCTACCACAGTTTAAGTGGGAAACACTCCTAAACTCTAGCTGGACAAAGTATATTATTATATATTATAATTTATTTTAAGGTAAAATATAGTAATTTTAATTACAGATGAAAAATTTTAAATTTTTTTATCAAATAGTATTTGCATATTTAATGAATAGTATACATATTGTAAGGGTGGTCTTTTAATTGACGAGTTACATACAAATATTATGTGATAGAATATTATCAAAATCATAAGTTATCGGTAGTTTTGTTAAAAATAGGTATGCCACTGGTAACTTTTGTATGAGGGTCTTCACAAATGTTTGCAGGTTATTATTTAATTCTTAAATCTGCACACTATAGATTTAAAATTAAAACACGAGATTACCGGTGCTGGAGTGCTAATAATCCAAGAGAAATAATTTGGGCTACATCTAAATCTGTTGGCCATGGATCAGAAGCTATGCAACCAAATACACCACATTCATGGCGCAATTGTCTATCATCTTCTTCAATAGACATATTTGACTCTAAAACAAAATAAAATAGAATCACATACCATCTCATATGTTAAATAAGTTCTCATAAGTTTAACAAATAAACATATAAGTATATGTAATAAATAAAATCAACTACATTTTTTATGACAATAAAATAAAAAATAATTTCCTATAAACATTTAATAAATTTAACAATTATTGTGATGAGTTTTTATAATTTAAGCTATATATAATTAATCATATTAATGTTATGCATACCAATTATTAATATTGAGACCTATTAAATATAGAAAATATAGAAATAAATAGAAAGTTTAAAAAAATAGAGTATTTTATGTGAACAACAAAAATGTGTTGAAACAGCAGAAATTACAAATAAAATTATTATTGGTGGTCATAAAACATAAATGGGCTTCGGTTTTTTTTGTATGTATACCTAATATTATTTTATTATATAATATTTGTAACATTGACCCATGTAGTAGTAGGTGAAGGAATAACAATAATAATAATTGTTACACATTGTAATTAAATTGGCTGCAGGTCATCTGGCCATGAACTGACGAGTGAAGATATCATAGTTTATCAGGAAAAAGGAACTGATGTCTGAACAATCAACAAGTAGCTTATCTCGATAATGGTTTTTAAAAATAGTTACCACGAAATCAATTATAATTTTTAATCGAAAATGAATGAATGAACTATGAATAATATATTGTTGAACCATAACGTTTTTAATGTCGTAAATTATAACTCAAATAGAAAAATTCAAAATGTATAAAATAATGTAGATAGGTACTAGGTACTTACAGGCAAGTTCAGAATCTGAGACAATTAAAAGAGATGGGTCCAAACAGAGCTGGCGTAATAGTGCAATAATTTCTGCCGTCTCTGGTATTCTGCTCCAGACTCTAGACGTGCCTCGGACACTCGTCTACAGCAGTGTGGACTGTGCGGCTGTGCGTCTATTGCGCATTTGCGTTTCAAATTTTTGATACCCGTTTCGATTGTTTCAAGCACGTTTTTTGTTTACGTTTTCAATATGCCGCCAAACTCAAAACCGGTTTGAATGCAATAAATGATTTTTAGGTTAGTATGTTAGTCGTATCAGCCCGCATTGCGTCGATAGTTGATTAGTTAGAAATTGGCGGGATCCGGAAAATGTTGGGGTTATAGCTGTAAATTGTTTAATGTTTTAAAACCATAGGGCCGAGCCGCCGAGGTCGAGTAGAACTGGCAATCATCGTCGTCCAAGGTCCAAGTGTCCAACACGAACACTCGGCACTCACAGACACACATACGCCAATCTGCGGTTAGCTTTGCTCGTTGATCGTTGAACTTGAAACAACCTCGCCGATATCTCTTTTGCACGGACCATTTAATTTTTTCATATTATATTGACGTTTTTGTAATGGCTAAACCCCAAAATAAGGGTGATTATAAAATAGATTATTTGGTTCGATTTTTGAAAAACTTGCTAACGTTTATTTCACATTGTGGTTTGTCAAGGTATTGGTATGGGTGAATTGATCATCGAGGGAAAAACCAAACTTGTATACGATCTACCCGGCACGGACAATGTGTTGATGGTAAGTAAAGACAGAATAACCGCTTGGAATGGTGCCAAGGGCGATGAAATGCAAGGTAAAGCGGCTATATCTACCGAAACAACGACAGCTATATTTAAAGTTTTACAAGATTTAGGTGGGTTATGTTCAATGCACACTATAATATATTAATAAAGTATATATTATGTACTCTCTTAACACTTATTCAATTTTTAAATACCTATATATTACGTATACCAACTCATTGACTTTTCTGTTTTAGGAATAAATACAGCATTTGTTTCAAAAAACGGTTTATCTGATAATACATTCATTAGCAAAAAATGTAGTATGATTCCGATTGAATGGGTATCTCGTCGAATTGCTACAGGATCTTTTCTGAAACGTAATCCAGGAGTAAAAGAAGGTTATAGATTTACTCCACCTTTGGTGGAGACCTTTTTCAAGGTATATGTTCTTAAAAAAATATCTAACTATATTTAAATGATATAATAATTTTTCTATGAATTTTAATAAATTATATTTAATACCATAAAAGTTTCAACCTCATACATTTAACCTATCAAACAGTATATATTTTTATTCTGTTTATTTAAATTTAAAAATGGTTAGATTATTTAAAATGTTTATTATTTAAATATATTTAATATTAAAGATTTAATTTGAAATATCCTTGTTAAATTAGTTAATTTTGGCGTTTGTTTGAATAGGATGATAAAAATGATGATCCTCAATGGTCTGAACAACAGTTGCTATCCGTAGAGTTTAACATTGGAAATATAACAATTGGAAGCGCTGAGTATGAGATAATGAGAAAAACTACTATCTGTGTGTTTGAAGTATTGGAAAAGTTGTGGGCATCTAAGGATGTTGCTTTAGTAGATATGAAAATAGAATTTGGTGTTAGTTCTGAAGGTATATTGTTATTGATATGAATAGAACAATTCAATAATTTATAAAACTTAAAAATACCTATTTAATTTAATATATTTTAGGTCAAATATTAGTAGCTGATGTTATTGACAATGATTCATGGAGGTTGTGGCCAAGTGGAGACAAACGATTAATGGTTGACAAACAAGTGTACAGAAATTTGAGCACTGTCACAGCTGCTGATATGGAAACAATTAAAACAAATTTTAAATGGGTTGCTCAACAAGTTCAAAGTTTTTCTCAAAAACAACCAAATGGTTTGGTATGCATTTATTTTTAGCCCAAAAACACTTAAATACTAAGTAAGAATATTAATTTGAATTAATTATTATAGGTTGTAGTTGTCATGGGTTCATCTAGTGATGAAAGTTTTGGTAAAAAGATTGCAGAATATACAAAAAATGTAATGGGTATCAATACTGAAATTAGAATTGGATCGGCACATAAAAGTACAGAATTTGTATTGAAAATGATTGATAAATATGAAGGTAGTATTTAGTAAATTAATAAGTATTGTATATTACTAATATTTGATGTATTTTAGGTTTACGTATTCCTGTTGTCATAGTTGCTGTAGCTGGTCGTAGTAACGGCTTGGGTCCAGTAATCGCTGGGTATACTAATTTGCCAGTTATAAACTGTCCACCTTTAAATGCAACCAATATAAATATGGATATTTGGTCTTCATTGAATGTTCCATCTGGTAATAAATATTTTAATATTGTATATAATATATTTGTATCTTGTAACTTGTAATTATGAAATACAATTTTTTTAACAAATACTCTCAACTAGGTTTGGGGTGTGTAACTGTACGGGAAGAGGAAGGAGCTGCTTTGGCTGCATCTCGTATTATTGGATTGACCGATCCCCTAGTTTGGTGTAAGCTCAAGACACAACAGTTGGAAAAATATATTACCTTGATAAAAAATGATCAAGAAATTGTTTCAAAAAATTTGTAAGCCCCATACATAAATACTCATGAACATATTAATATACTTTATTAATGTTTTTTTGTTGTTGAATTATTACTCCATGTTTTAAAACTAATAAAATCATTAGTTTAATTAAAATAAAATATAATTTATACAATTTGTTATTTACTAGTTTGCTGATAATAAGTTAATATCACATATTCACATACATACATGATTTTTATATACATATATTTTTGATAATTTATTTTATATTATAATTGGTTCTTCTTATTTTATAAATATTTTTCTTGCAACATCTTGCTAATCATCTAAATTATCTATCTCACACTTAATTTTAATTGTTCTTATACATACAAATATACACAATATTACAATAATATATTATATAATGATAAAATCACAATATTGAATATTTAATTAAGAGGATGCCACACCCGCATGTGTGGTTTCTGTCTTACAATTGCGTAACATACCAAATTTTGTACTCAGCAGATCATGTTTAGCTCTGTTGATTTAAAAATTAGAGTGAATTGACCAATTATACTATTTAGAAGTAAGAATATTATCCAAGCAGTTGTTACATAGGCTTTTTATTATATTTTAATTTTAAAGCCGTTATGAATATTTTAAGATGTACAATTTACAATTTTAAAATACTCATAACTCGTTTTAAAATTAAAATATAATAAAAAGCCTATGTCAATGGCGCACCCAAAGGGGGGTTTAGGGCTGAAGCCCCCACAAAAAAATATTTTGTACATTAAATAAAAGCATATTGTAACAAATATAGATATAGTAGATGTAAAATACTTACACATAAATTATAAATAAATCAATTAGTACATGATAAGGACGTATGTGTAAAAATTGTTAACTTGTGTATAAGAAAAGTAAGAACATTTTTAAGCCCCCCCCCCCACAACTAATGGAACTGCACGTGTTCTGCTGAGCGTATAATTTGGTATGTTATGCACATGTAAGACGGAGACAAAATATGCGTCCTGTTAATACAATTCTGAGTCTCATCACCTGGTAGGAAAGTGAATCTAGTTGGTACTTGGGTCTTGGGTTAAATGTAAACAATCCCCATTAGTTTTCAAAAGCGTCAGGAGAAACAAACAAAAAATTAAGAAAAAACTAAGATTTTGAATCATAACCAGATTTCGAACAAATTTTTACTTTCACTAAAAAAAGTAACTGTAGATAGGTACATTACATTTTCACACAATATTAGCAATTTTTATGCACCATTTTTTTAAATATTGCTATTTTTTTTAGCTATTCTTAATATTAATATAAATCACTTTAATGATAATATTACAAATTTTTGTTTTTTTTTCAACAATAGGTGGCCCCTATCTTTAATGATTATTGTTTTAAATCTTTTTTGTTGTTTTTTTAAAACGCCATCAGGATCGCTGATATATTTACTTATTTACAATCTTTTTCCATAGGCATAAGCATAGGTGCAATTAAGGGGGCTTTATAGGTGCTAAGCCTAAATATTTTTTATCAATATAAATTGTTAGTTATCAAGACTGATAGTCTAAAAACGTACTTATTTCTGGATGTTTGAAACCAATTACGGTTAAAAAAAATTGAACAGTATCGTTGTTGCAGTTGCTAGATCAACCCGTGTGACATAAAATAGGAGTTATTCATGTCTTATTTTATGTTTTATCGAAAAACATAATATAATGCATTATATTTAACGATGAATCTTTATACATTTTAATATTTTATATAGGTAGGTAGCTTATAAAATTAAACATTCTTAATCAAAAATATACATACGAATGCTCAATGTATAAACTTCATAAATCTTTTACGATTGAAATTGTGTAAATAATTTAATTAAACAATCAGGTATTACTGGAATTAATTTTTATTTTTATTATAGGTACCTACCTACTATGCCTAGGATCACTGGCAAAAGGTAGCAAAATGCATTTTAAAAATTTTAAAAATTTAAAATTATAACCAATATAATATGTTGTATTAGAATTTAGAAGCTAGAAACTGCAGTGTATTCTAATTTATAATCTTATTAATGTAATAATTATTACATTTATCATTAAATGATTATTCAGAGGTCACTTGGGATATATGCCAAACGTATAAATGTAAATTCAATTAAAAATAATTAAAAAAACAATATGTTAAATGAACATAATTACTACTATTATTAAAGTCTTATTTAAGTCTACAAATAAATACAAATAATGGATATCTTAATAGCTTTTAACATTAATTGTAAATAGTTTTTAATATAAAATGTATGTAAGTACCTTATATAAAATGATTATCTCTGAAAATGTTTCCTAACAATTCTCATAAATTGATCTTACATCAGCCTAATAATGTCAAAAATACTTATGTACAACATTTATTAATTATTATGCTCACACATAGGTACGACCTACCAAATTAAAATTTTAACAAAATTGGTTATTTTAATGAGAAATAACGATTTTATACTTTGTTCCACGAGAGACCGTACTCGTTTTTTTGTCCGTCGCTGCGCATCCCCCACCATTTTCGCCTGTTTGGCTACGATCGTCAACTGTTCGGCCGGGGGTTGTTGTTGGCGGCCGATATTGCACGCCGCCGGACGGTAAATAGTGGGAGAAATTGGGCTTCAGCGCTGTCACCAGCGCATAGAGTATCACTATTACTCTATGCACCAGCGTCATTTAGATGCGCGGAACAGTCTCTCGTCGAACAGAGTATAGTTCTCTATCATTGTGTAGGTACTTAATACAAATAATAAATATTATTATTCGAAAACACAATTTCGTAAATTATTATTTACTAAATACAACGAATTTAAAAATTAACATATTATTATTACATAGGTACCTAATAAATATAATATTATATTGTATATGAAAATTGAAACTTTATTATACGAATACTCAAGCACAAAAAAAAAATTTTTAATTTAAAAACATCACTATAATCAATACATTCATTGCTCCACTCGGAATCTAAAATATAAAAATACTAGCTGTTTCAACCGGCGTTTCCCGGCCAAATAAGTTACCTCAGGGGAAATACATTGGAAATATAAAATATTATAACTTATAAGCAGTAGTCGAAGTGGCTCAAAATACGCGGAGGGGTGCCTCTCATATTTTATGCAGTTTTCATATATGAAATTAATTATAAGGGGGATACATTATTTTCGATGAAAAAAGTGGAGGCATTATGTCATCCCACCGTATCCCCCACTTCGACCACTGCTTATAAGTATAAGTTCAATTGTAGGTATATATTATATTATAGCTGATCCCGTCCATTTCGTTGCTCGTTAATATATGTAACCAAACTTTGTTCAATTCGTTTATTTAATATTTGGTGTATGATGTTCAAAACTTGAAAATTTTCATCGATCAACTTGAATATATAATTACCCGAGACTCGAGAGACTTGAGATACGCTTATATGTATATTTTGTATGCGTGAGACACACAGTATGTTTTCAGGTAGGCATCCACCCGCGATGGATTGCAGACCCCTCGAAGTGCGTACGTAATTACGAATGTTTTATTGACACGTTGATATTACGATGTGCATACCTAGTGCATGTGTTGAAAAATTAGTCTTGGGAATACCATTTTTATTAAGTTATATAGCTACAGGTCTAAAATTATATTCATTATTCAATCATGACCAATAACAACCTTACAATAAACAAAAATATATAATTATTTAGTTTCTTCCTAACCGGAAGTACTGGGCTCAGTTTTTGTTCCTACAAACATGACGCAGGCTCCAGTCAATGGTTTGTGGATGATTTTGGGAAGTCCAGCCAGATGACACGGTAGGCAGTAGTTATCACCCCTCGCAATTTTTCATTTCATGCCCAACAATACCGCATCTCCAGTAGGCACCCATCCGGTCTGAAGCGGAACAATTTCAGGCATTATGCCCAAGTACTTGGCACCTGAATTTTTTTTATAGAAGTGGGGTTCTGGTATGAACTAGTGCTGGACATTGGCTTGCCTAATCCGGATCACGGATTGAAATACAGAATCCGTAAATCCGAGTAACGGGTTTAATTTATAAAGCTGAATTAATAATTTAAAAATCATGTTTATGAACAATCAACAAAGTACAGACATCATGATATGTATGATAATATAATATAGTATCTACTTTAGCCACCCGGATAATAAACATATATAATATATTTGTTTGATATATTAATTATTAATTCTAATTATTTATCAATCTATCTACGCCTTGCGCCGTATTCACTTATTTCACAAACATGGAAAATAAAATTGATACCCTAATTAAATCTGTTAATGAATTAAAAACTACAAATAATAAATTAGTGACATCAATTAATGCTCTATCTGAAAAATTAGCAGCTCTTACTAAAAAAGTTAATGATCATTCCACACAATTAAACACTTTATCTTCTCAACAAGAATCTTTAACAACTAAAGTGGAAATTATTGAAGCTAAAATTGAATCGTCGAATACAAAAACATCAATCTTAATTAATGACAATTTAATATCTGAGATGTTCGACAGACAATCTCGGCGAAATAATGTGCTACTCTTTAATTTACCAGAAGATCTTAATG
>NC_042495.1:72095628-72100782 GCF_005508785.2 Acyrthosiphon pisum | reverse complement strand
GACGACTCGTGACTTTTCGCCGGTTACTCCTGGCCGGCCGGGACCCGGCGGTCCCGCCGGTCGTTTGGCGTTTCCCGACTCCGACTTTCTTTCGGACATGCAGCTTGCCAGTGGTCATGACTACCACATACTCTGCATCCTGCTCCCGAAGATAGTCGTTGCTTCGGATTTGGCACTTGGGATTTCTCAGCACTCTCAGCTTTTCGTTTATCCAACCATTTTAACTTTGGTGGTACGCTGGTGCTCACTCCCACCTTATCCGATATTACGGCCTTACTACCATCCAGAACATGGGCAAGCGCTCGTAATTCGCTGAACGATTGCAGTCGCTGTATACGTGCATGAATCCTAAATTCATCACGCATGAGTCCAATCACTGTCATTACCACCGCTTCTTCTGTCAGACCAAGGTTTAACCTCCGATACAACTGGTACTTGTGTAGGACGTACTCCCCCAGTGTTTCGGTCTTGGTCTGAGCGGTGCTCAGTAATTCTGATTGCAGACTCGACTGCAACTCGTCCCCGTTGAACTTTTCCAATAGTTCGGACCTGAACTCTTGCCGTGGTAAGTCCAACGCTCTCGTGGTTCCCCACCATGTTCCTGCCTGTGCCTTCAGCTGAGGGGCCAAAACGGTCAACCATCTAGCCTTGTGGATACCAGTTTCTTCGAGTATTGCCTCGGCCTGGAGCAAAAACCGCACTGGGTCTTCCTCCCTCTTACCGGCAAACTCTGGTATCGACGCACGGGCCATATTCAACTCATTTTGAGGAATGAGTAGGCTATCCGGGAAATGCACGCGTTTTTCACCGGAAAAACTACTCCGTAACGCTTCCTCATGACTTCTGCCGGAAAATTTTTAGATTATTATAAAATTTTATTATTTTGTATTTTAAGCATTTTTTTTTTTTTTATGTGAAATGTTAAATCAAATTTCAAATATTATTACAACGCCAAATTGTACGTCATTTATACATAACGTTATTTTTATATTTCTTGTTCACAGATGATTATATGATATGATCAATAATGATTCAATAATTCTTATTTACCTAATTAACTAATGGAACTCTTTTACCTGTTGTCATTACAACTTCAACTATAATTATAAATAATTCCTAAAACAATATTTTCCTTAACGATTACCAAATGTATAATATTCCTTCAAATTTATATATTTCCGTCTACTGGGATTCTCGTGATATTTATTCACGTCGTTTTTATGCACGGTAACCTTTATTCTTCCCCTTTGGATAATTATATTTTCATTGTCTATCACTTCTAAAATTTCAAATGGTCCTTTCCATAGAGGTATTAATTTATTTCTTTGTGTATTATCCCTTAATAATACAGAATCTTTTACGTGTAATTCCATACTATGTGCGTTACTATCATAATTAACTTTAGATTTAACCTTCTTTTTAATTAATCTTTCCCTAGCAATTTTATGGGACTCCTGCATTCGTTGTTTTAAATCATACAGGTAATCATCGTAATTATAGCTAGGTTCTGGATTACTTTTCAAATTTACTGGAATATTTAGTTCCTTTCCATATAATAATGTATATGGTTGGTAATTAGTTGATGAATGTTCTGTCGAATTGTACACGAATAAAGCATAGGGTAATAATTGATCCCAAGTATTCAAATCCTTGTCTACATAATGCCTAAGATATTCGACTAAAGTTCTATGCGATCTTTCCAATGCACCATTGGTCTGCGGGTGATATGGACTAGTATTTATTTTATTAATTTTTAATAACTTGCATACTTCTGCAAAGGTTTTACTTAGAAATTAGTTCCTTGGTCAGTTAATAAAGTCTCCGGTATTCCATGAATACAAACGAAATGTACGACGAAGGCTTCAGCTACCGTATTGGCTGTGTGATTCGGTAATGGTACCCCCAATGAATATTTAGTCAAATCATCCTGCATTGTTAATATATAAGTATTTCCAGATGCAGTAGTTACTAATGGTCCTACTATATCCAAAAATATCTTTTCAAATGGCTTAGAGCTTGTAGTTGTTATGACCATAGGCTGTTTAATCTTCCTATTTGTAACCTTATTCTTTTGACAGGACTCACAATTCTTAATGTAATTCTTAACATCAGACTTAAGTCCTGGCCAATTAAATTGACGTTTTATCTTTTTAATGGTTTTGCCTATTCCTGCATGTCCTCCAAGTATAGAGTCATGAAACTGTTTAAATATAGTCATTTTCTCTACCTCTGTATATTCCATTTTAGAGCAGACTAAAATTTCTATTCCGGTGTTTCGAAATATATACCTAATCATAGCTCTAACCTTATCCCATTCTAAACCATCTTTTCGACCTAGTTGTTTCATTATGAGCTTATTTAAAGAATGTTTTTCACTAAAATATTTTAAATTCATCAGAGCAGTGTACAAGTTTTCGTATGTAGTTAATTGTCTCGATTTACTTTTAGTTATCAGGAATATAATATACCTATCCTCATGTTTAACCTTAGTGACTTCTCCGACCTGTTTATTAGATTTTAAAATAACGGTATCCCCAAATGTCTGCTTTATTTCGTAATTGATTCCCGTCCTGAAGTTATAATACTTCTCTATCTCTGTAACTATGTGATACTCAGGAGGTGATTCTAACAATTCCCCATGTACCTCCTTTACGTTTCCATTGGTTATCAATGTTGTCTCGAATTTTACAAGAAAATTGTTATAACTTTCCTCCTTAATCTCGTGTATAGTGTACATTCTCGATAAAGCATCTACATTACCATTCTGAATTCCAGGCTTATATTTAATAACATAATCGTATTCCTCCAACTGTATTCTCCATCTAGCTAACTTTGATAAGGGATCCTTCAAATTAAATAACCAAGCTAATGGTCTATGGTCACTCAGGATTGTAAATTTCCTTCCATACAGATAAGGTCTAAATTGTTTAATCCCATACACAATAGCTAAACATTCCAATTCGGTTGTGGAATAATTAAACTCACTTGGACTTAAGGTCCTTGAAGCATAAGCAATGGGTAAATCCTTCCCTATTTCTCCCTGTGATAATATTGCACCCAACGCTTTTCCACTAGCATCTGTCGTTAAAATAAATTCTTTTGTAATATCTGGGTATTGTAACACGGGTTCAGTACATTCAGCACACAAAAATTATAGTGATAACAGTATATGATATAATACTCTCTAATACTTTTTTTAATTTTTAATGCTACGAGTGATTTTAATGTTTAAATTTATTTCTACAGTATAGTTCTTTTTTCACTTTATGCATCAAGAGTCACTGCCGTTTTGGTTTTTAAGTGTTTACCTTTCAAAGACAGAATCATTACACCTCAATTAGTGAGTAAATTTTTCTTTTTTGTTTGCCACATGATAACTACTATCTCTAGTGTTAACACAAACTACTCTAACAGCTGTTTATTCGGGAGACTTAAACGCTAAGCCATAAAGATTAATACTTCAGTATAATTGCCAGTATTTAACATACACGCTGCCCCTTAATTTATTTTAGTGTTCATTAGCTAAATATTTATCTACGCCTTGCGCCGTATTCACTTATTTCACAAACATGGAAAATAAAATTGATACCCTAATTAAATCTGTTAATGAATTAAAAACTACAAATAATAAATTAGTGACATCAATTAATGCTCTATCTGAAAAATTAGCAGCTCTTACTAAAAAAGTTAATGATCATTCCACACAATTAAACACTTTATCTTCTCAACAAGAATCTTTAACAACTAAAGTGGAAATTATTGAAGCTAAAATTGAATCGTCGAATACAAAAACATCAATCTTAATTAATGACAATTTAATATCTGAGATGTTCGACAGACAATCTCGGCGAAATAATGTGCTACTCTTTAATTTACCAGAAGATCTTAATGATTCAACCAACACAACCTCGGATTCCACTACAATTCAAAACATACTTGATTTTCTTAATTTAAAAATCAAACCAAATTCTGTCACTCGTCTGGGCAAACCTTCTTCTTCTAATACCGCCAAACCCAGACCAGTAAAATTACATTTTTCGGATCAAAAAGATATTTTTGAATTATTCTCATATCAAAATAAATTAAAATCAAACTCTACATGGAAAGACCTTCGTTTCTCTTCTGACCGGACCAAACAGCAACAAGAGTACATGTCACACCTTCGCCAAGAACTTCTCAACCGTCAATCTAATGGAGAACAGGATCTCATCATCAAATACATCAAAGGCACTCCAAAAATTATCAATTCAAAAAACTAATTTCCATTCACAACATATTCAGCTGCTACTACCAAAATGTAAGAGGTCTTAATACTAAATTAAATTTATTAAAAACCAATATAGATTTTTTAGATTTTAATATTTTAGCTTTTACCGAAACCTGGTTACATAATAATATTAACTCACTTGAACTTGGTCTCGTAAATTACGAAATTTATAGATGTGATAGATCATTATTATCTAGCTCGTCGACCAGAGGAGGAGGTGTCTTAATAGCAGTTAACAAAAAATGTGTTTCCTCACCAATTCATATTGATGTAAAATCGTTAGAATTATGCTTTGTCTCTGTAAAAATTAATAACATTAAAAATTTAATTGTGGGTTGTATCTACTTTCCGCCAAATTCTCCATCTTCTTTGTATAATGAATATTTTTCTATTTTGGATAACCTAATTTCTTCTCGCCCAAATGATGACCTTCTACTTTTCGGTGATTTTAATTTGCCAAATTTAAGTAAAGCATCATTAAATGCTAACTTAAACCTATCCTCTCCTGAAGCTATTTTTTTGGAAAACCTAGCATTTCTTAATCTTTTTCAAATAAATACAATCTTTAATAGTTATGGTTCAATTCTGGATCTTATATTATCCAATTCTAATTCTCACTTTATATCTTTAAACAAGGATGCTATAGTTCCTGTAGATAATTATCACCCTCCTATTAATGTCAGTTACTCTCAGTTCTTTACACCCTCGCCACTTTCTTTTTCTGAAGATACCTTTGACTGGTATAAGGGTGATTATAATAATATTTTATCGTTCCTTGGTTCAATAAACTGGACCGAATTTTTCAATATTAGTAATGATATTACATCCATCACTGATGAATTTTATTCGCTCCTTTTCTATGCTATTAACACTTTTATTCCCAAAAA
>NC_042495.1:72076073-72095528 GCF_005508785.2 Acyrthosiphon pisum | reverse complement strand
CATAATATAATGATGAAAATATAACTAGTAAAAAACAAATTTTTATTTTTAGTTCAGAATCCGGATTGAATTACCTATTTCGGATTCAAATCAAAATCCGGATTGTTATCATAATCCGGATTAATAATTTTTAATCCGGATAAACAGATTAATAACGGTTGTTTCAATCCGGATTGATCCGGATACGGATTTATCCGGATTAGATGTCCAGCACTAGTTTCAAGTTATTGAATATAGTTCAACAAATTGAACACTTTAAGTATTCTACTAACTACTAATTACCGATTCCTAATCAATGTAACTTATTGTTTATGTTTCACAGATTTAGTTAATTTAGAATCAGGGCTTAAAACCGTTATCAATAAAGTCGGTAATCGGGTCCGGTAGGAGCTATTATTATTATAAAATCAAAAACTTAATATGCTTTAATTTGGTCGATTTCCATCAATTTAAATATTTATTTTTTCAAACTGCTTTAAAGTTTAAAACATATGATCAAAATAATGGCGATCTTAATAAATCAAAAAAATAAATTGCATAAAAAAATTTTATTTTTATAATTTTCTTATTTATACTGTAAAAAACCAAAATTAAATATAATAACTTTCCAAGATGACACTAAGAGTGATATATTGACACAGAACTTTTTTATTATATTGTATATATTATAGTACCCCAAAATCTGGATCTGCAAATCGAGCATTCTACGCTAGCCTTCGGACCGACCCTTGCAAACCGTTCCATGGAGCAAACACTACAAATAACAAATCCAGAACCAGGAGGGTTTGGGCTCTGGGAGTTGTAATTTAATACTAAACTAATTATGAACGATGCAAAATAAAGTATAATATGTGATAAAAACCTAAAAAATGTTAAACACATTGCTTAAAATTAAACTTGGAAGGTCCCCTATCTATAGTAAGTTGTGGCACTGTATATAAATGTGTATATTTCTAAGAAACAAAGATCAATAAAAGAAATATCGTAAATACTAAATAGTACAAAATAGTTGTAAATACTAAATGGACTGAACCCCTATTCCATCAACTATTTCTTAATAGGAATCAGTGCACGAGGACGACGACGTTTATGACGGTATTATAATATATAGCTATCCACTTATACGAATATAATATGATATTCACAACAGATAAGCAATACTCGACGGCAATTAATTGGGGAAAAAAATTTAAAAATAGCTGGAAAATTAAATTCAACTATAATGTAATCATGATTTATGACACAATTCAAGTATTAAATTCCACAAAAAACCGTTAATTTTTTTGGTCGGGAATAAGTTTTGGTTATAAAACCGGGATTGAAAATATGAGGTAATCGCTTTGATGTTAATATTTAGATATTTACCTCGATTGCCGATAACCAATAACCGCTTCCAGCATTCCAAAACTAAAAGCGGTTATCGGTTTTCGGTTCTCAAATTTACGGTTTTTTACCGGTTTTCGTTACAAACCGGTTACCGGTTTTAAGCCCTGTTTAGAATAAATAATAGAAATATTTTTTTAAATTAAAATTAAATTTCTCAATTAATAATGGATGAATGGTAATTTTATCAAAACATTTTTCTGTTTTCTTTTGGAAAATTATAGTTTATAACCATGTACCGCTATTGCTTAGATTGACTATTTCGAAGATTTTGGAACTTAAGAGAAATTAGACATACATTCAATTTACAATGCCTAAAATAATTTAGAACTGAAAAGTTGTTCAATATGTATTAAGATTTAATTTTAATATAGTCAAATCTATAATATAATATATTAGTTTAGAACTGCAGTACTAGGCATAATTCGTATATCAAATATATGGTCTAGTTGGAAATATTGTTTTCTTACTAAATAACAATATGAATGAACTCCACACATTATACATCCAAACGGAATCCTGCCGACAACGGATGCAATGTACCGGGATATTTTCGCTGAGACCATCTGCTACCAAGCACGTGTCGGCTAGATCCTAACATCTCCGATGGCATCACGCCCGGCCTTGGCCACAGCATTGTCCTCACCGGGAATTGCTAACCTGAAGGCTGCCAAAACTTCCTCTACTGTGGAGATAGCGTCCAGGTCTAAAATCTTGACTTCAATTTGAACACTAAGTTGCAGCACTTTACCAATTTGGTTTCCTAGCTTACTAATATCCGAAGCTATTGTCTTTGAGGCCGTCGGTGACTTTTGACCTTTGGCGAATTCCACCATTAGACTCCCATCTTTAGTTTAATCAACATAACATTGGTCCCAATATCATTAATTGATATGCCACCAAAGCGGACCAAGCGGACTGTGTCTACAAATGATTTCCCCTCCGCTGGTCTAATCAGGGTGGCGGGTTTCCGGCAGTGAAACATCTTTCACAAACATAACGTTTTAAAAGTTGCTATTAAATAACCATAGACGTGATATACTTACAATCAACTGTTGAAAATTTAAAATAATTATGGTTTTCAAAAATAGAACTGGCTTCCCAATTGCCATTGTCCATGCAGTAATTTAACTTTAATTTTAATGCTTTAATATTTTTAACTCTTTAACTTACATCTAGAGAATTAAGACAAATTAGAATAATATTAATGATAATAATTATAAATACGTATACCATCAGTAAAAAGCATTGAGGAGTGCCTAAGTCTAAAATTAAAAGAAAATGTACAAAAAATCATCACATTAATTCCAAAATACTATCAAAGCAAGGGCGGGCTATGATTAAATATTGACCCCGGGAAACAGAAATAGGCCCAATTTGGGGCTAATTACAAAATATTTACAAATTTTTTCAAGTAGCCCAAATGTTCGCAAGGCCCAGGCGGGGATCACCCATCCACCATCCTATTCAGTCTACCCTTGTAACAACGTGTCAACTATAGCGAATAATAGACCTATGCATAGACGGAAATTCATTAAAATTTCAGTCATTCAGTCAAAATTATAACTACAAGCTCTTTCTGGAGGATAACACAATCAGTCACTAACTCAATTTTCCTGAAGATTTTCAAATTGTCAGCAAACAAAAGGAACTTAAAATCTGGAATAGCCAATTTAAGTCCATTAACCAATAAGGAAAACAACAAAGGAGATAAATACCCTCCTTGAGCAACACCTGAAAGTACACAGACTGCTTCAAATTTACATCCAAAGTCTTTAACACATTTGACCCTACAAGATAAATAAGATTTGAACCAAGATAGAATGGGCCCCCCTAATTAATCTTTATAAAGAACCTCTATTAGAATTGATCAACTCAATCAAACGCTTTGGAGAAATCCGTAAAAATTATGGTTTGTTTTTCAATGGCCTCCGATATAAAATTATGAAAAACCATCAATTTCAGTGGCAGAACAGCTAAGCCTCAAACCATATTGTACAAAGATATAATTAACCGATGGTTGAATACACCCCAGAATAAATAGCTCAAAGAGTTTGGCAGTATGATTTTGGATCGAAATAGACCTGAAACTCTTTATATCAGTTTTATCACCAGTCTTATATACATGCGTGCCTAAACTAATCTTAATTCATATAGATGGTAAAGTTCCCGTGTCAAGGGAGCGACGAAATATCAACCATAAAGGAAAGCAGAGAACGGATCTTGTGTTATATAGGAACGTCCCTGGCCATCAGGACCAGCAGAATTCAAAGTTTTTAACGCAGATAAACCAAGTTCAACATCATTAATGGTAAAGGAAAAGTTAATTGGAAGATTAAAGGGAGAGAAAGAAATATCAGGAATTTTGTAGGAAGAGGGAGTTGCATATTATACGGTGCAAAAATAGGAAGACATGACGCTAGAAATTGATTCAGAACCGGAACTAATCTTTCCATGGAATTGAATAGTATATGGAATACCATCACTGGATTGATTCTTTCGAGCTAAGTCTAAAAAAGATAGGATAGGTTTCTAGCTTACACTCAGTTTAAGTTAATAACGATTTATAGCAACTTTTGTATTCAAATTTATAACGTGCCCGGAGGTTAGAAAACTTGTTATAATCTCTGGGATAACAGACACTTTATATTTGCCATTAGCACGCTTTTTAGCAAAGACTATAGATTTTAGGTTTTTAGAAAACCACAGAAGGAATTTATACAGACTATAATTAACCTCAGAAAACAAAATTCAATACGCAGAAATGTAGAACACCATACAATGCATTGGTAGCCTGATCCACATCAATAGACACTATAGTTTCTAACCAGTTGAAAGACATAAGAAAAGAACATATTGTCAGAATAGCATGCTCGAAAGATATGACCATTTTTTTAAATAAAATGTACATAAGTACTTACAATCTAGCTATACATATTATTACCAATGAATAACTTTTTAATTATTACTTAATACATAGTGTTATTACTTATTAGTTATTATGTGTCACGACTCACGGGACTTTATTAGTATATTACATTATTACAATAAATCGGGTATTCGAGTTTTTATAGTCTATTCAGAATAAAAGTGAACCACTTCGCGCATGCAAACTGAGCCACCAAAAAGTGCCTGCCACCCCCCCCCCCCCCATGCGATGGCTATGTGTTCTGTGATTGGCCATTAGTGATGACGCTCTCACCGATGTCTGTATTATGGTGGGAATGATCGGGAAAAACGTGTTTTGGCCGGCCGAGTGGTTCAATCTGATTATGAATAGAGTATAGTACTTATTACAATAATTGTTCTCGTTAATATTGTTTTTCCCAAACGTGACGTCATGTCATATCACTAAACATGTGAACTACAATATAATTGTTCCTATATTCATTCCTATATTCCTATACAACTATACAAGCATATGATAAGGTTAATAGATAATTAGTTTATATGGTCGTTGGTCGAAGAGTATTACCACTGGGTTTTCTCCGGTATTGGATGCTGTTTTCTATTTTGTATGTTTAGGTTTTCACTCTAATGTCTGTAAATCCCGCTAAGGGTGTGTGTGTAAGCGCGAGTTTAACCCTTCTATGATCCATTTTATTATAAGATCATCTTGTTGCCATTCCTTAATTTCCTCCCTAAGTGATGAACGGGTATAAGCTTCCTCGCAGCGCATCCTGGTAACGGTCCATGAAATTCTATTTCACCGAACGGCTAAAGTATACGGAACCCTGATCAGCGGACTGTGCTTCTTGCATCTCCCACCAATCTATTATGCAAGCAAATAAACGATGTGCAAACCAAAACAGCCCTTTCAAGGGCTATCTGATGAAGGACATAACCCGAATTATGCAATTGAATGCCGAAGGCTTCAGAAAATCTAAGGCGGAAATACTAGAAAGAATCGTGACGGAAGAAAAAATAAATGTAATTGTTGTTCAAGAAACTCATACAGCTGATCAGGTACAACTACTTAAGAGAGGGTTCATCACAGGTAATGAAATTGACGGTGCCAACTTTCATAGCAACTATAGCATCACAAATTACATAAAAAGCGTCTTGAAATGGAAAAATTCGAAGTATCAAAACCTCTAAAGGAAACAACATCTATGCTATTGAGACTCAAGTAGGAAATATACATATTTCTAACACCTACAAACCCCCAAACATCAAGTGGACTACTCATGTTCTCCACTCAGCTAGTCACCCCTCTATTTATACAGGTGACTTAAATAGCCACAATACCATTTGGGAATACAGAGAAAATGATACTCGAGGAGAAGAACTTTCTAATTGGAGTGAAGCCGAAGGCTTAGAATTAGTTTACGATGCTAAACAAAGGGGAACGTTCCGGTCTGCCAGATGGAATAGTGAGTATAATCCATATCTGTGCATTATATCTACGGACAAAAATAGCACTTAGCTACCCACTCTAAGGAGAGTCCTAATGTATTTCCCGAACAGTCAACATAGACCGATCGTTATAGAGGTTGGATATCAAATCCAGACGATTAAGTCTATTCCCAAGCAAAGGTGGAATTTACATGAAGCTAATTGGTCGTCATTTACTAAAACTTGGGATGATAGCGTTCGGTGGACCAAAAATTACGAACGCTTTACAAAGCTCATTATTAGCACTGCAAAAAAGTGCATTCCTCGTGGCGACAGAAAAAACTACGTTCTTGGATGGATTGATAAATGTGAAACATTATACACCTCTTTCAAACTTTGGGCAACTGTGGCGATGCAAAAAAGATCTTAGAAGCACTAAGTATCCAACACAGAGAAAGATGGATAAGGTTAGAAGAAAATACAGACTTCAAACATTCAAGCCATAAAGCCTGGTCACTCCTTAGAAGACTGGGATCTGACGGAGAACCCTGACCTAAATGCCCTCCAATAAATCCAAACCTCATAGCAAATCACATACTATAATCATCTAGAGCACAGTCATCTAAAATACCAACAAGGGAATTAAAAACTTTTAAAATTAAAATACAAAGCGGAAAAAAGAACAGCTATATCTGCTCCCTTCACAATAGAAGAAATGAACTCTGTGATAGTTAAATTAAAAACCGAAAAAACGTCTGGCAAAGACTGGATCTTCAGCGAGTTCTTTAAACACTGCGGAATGCGTACTAGACATGGCTTACAGCTTTTTTTAATAGTGTACTCGAGACTGGGAAAATCCCCGCCACTTTCAAAAATACAAAAATAATAGCGATATGCAAACCAGGAAAGCTTAAAGATTGTCCTCAAAGTTACCGACGTATCGCACTACTGTAACAAGGCGCCTCCGCCAACTTTAACGTCTCCTCTTCAGCTATCGATCTTCTCACTCTTTAGGTGTCAATCTGTTTATATTAACAAGGTCTCGGAGACTCGACCTCGGCGTGTAATATTATTACTATAGGAATTAGGGTTACCTTATGTGAAACAAAGTACAAAGTGCTAAGTACTATTAGATATTAATGTATTATTATTACTACAACATCGAATCTTATAATATATCGAACATCAAATAATACCTATGCGTTAGTCATACTTATAAATTATAAGTTATAACCGAGGGTTCCCGATCGGGCCATGGTGTGTCATGGGAGCTGATATCCAATGTGGGTTGAGCTGGTCGTCCTCGGGTCCTCTTCAGGTCGTTGTCACCCATTGAATTCCACTATCGACCATCTTCTAGGACTCTTCATTCTCGACCGTCAAACTATCGACTGCCTCCATCAACTACCTAATAACATTAACTCATTAACTGTAGACCCCCAGGAGTCCCGTTCGGATATTAACACGAAGCGTGCTAAACATCGCGTTAGCATAATATATATTTCATACATATATACAAATTTGCCATTACTAACACTCGGCATATTAGCCGTGCTTAACATGGGAAGTAATGTACGATGTTGAAGACGGCAATCGTTTCACTACTAAGCATAAGTTATAAAATCCTCGAAAGATTAATTTACAATCGCATTAGTCCAACTATCGATCAAGTGGTCCCCATAGATTAAGCTGGGTTCAGACCAAACCGTTGTTGTACTGACCAAGTAGCAGCTCTAACTTCATTTATAGAAAACGGTTTTCAAAAGAATCTAAAGACTACGACTGTGCTAGTCAACCTTACTGATGCGTACGATACGGCCTGGCGTACGGGTCTCCTTACAAAACTCTCGGAATTATTTATTATTCCTTTGTCTCGCACTAGGTATTCAAATGAGTGAACCAAATTCTCAGTAACCGAGTGTTCACAGTTCACTTGGGAGAGACTTAACCAAGAAGGCTGAACAATGGTTTACCTCAAGGGCCTGTCCTTGCTCCAATTCTTTTCAATCTTTATAAAAGTGATCTACCAACCACAATATCAAGGAAATTCATCTACGCTGACGATATCACACTAGCTACACAAAACAATAAGTTTGAAATTTCGGAAGAAACGCTAACGAAAGACCTAGATATCATCTCTGACTATCTACATAGACAGCGACTTAAACCCAAGGTAGATACAACTGTGTTTACAACCTTTCACTTAAATAATCGACTGGCCAAATACCAACTCAATGTCTCGTTCTGTGGCAGTACACTCAAATACGAACATCCTAAATACTTAGGAGTGACTCTAGGCAGACAGCTTACGTATAAAAGACACATAAAAAACACTGCAGCTAAAATTAAAACTAGAAACAATACAAAAACTAGTTGGCTCATTCTGGGGTGCAGCTGCTTCCACATTAAGAACATCTGCATTGACCCTAGTGTACTCAGGCGCAGAGTACGCCTGCCCAGTATGGCTAGACAGCTTTCACTGCAACAAAATTGATGTCCAACTAAGCCATTCAATGAGAATTGTCTCTGACACGGTAAAATCAACACCGAAACAGTTGCTCCCCGTCTGGTGCAATATTTTGCCACCTTCCATACGTCGTAAATAAACTGGCCACAGAGAATGGGCTAAATATGTTGAAAATAAATCTCTTCTAATTCACCAAGACATTACCCTCAATGGGAACCTCAGGCTGAAATCTAGAAAACCTGCTCACAAAATCTGATAGAAGCTACTGGGAACCACAACGATGGTCTAGTTGAACGGAAATCAGAATGGGAGAAATTTAATCCAGACAGCCACAACATATCACAAGCTCTATATACTCTAGCACCGGGGTCTCAGTTACCCCAACGAGACTGGGTCGTGTTAAATCGTTTACATACTGGACATGGGCGATGTAAAGACCTGTTTTATTAATGGAAAATAGGAAACTCCCCAGACTGTGATGGCGGACATTTTTCTCGGATTATTCTCCACGTACTAAAAGACTGCCCCATTCGAGCATTCAAGGGGTCAATGCGGGAACTCCATGACGTCACTGACGAAGCAATCAAATGGATAAGAGCAATCGAAATTCAGTTATAATTATAAAGGATAAGTACCAGAAAAATGTTTTAATTATTTTTACAGTTCATAAAATGCACTATTGTTCATGTTATTTAATTTTTAATATCACCAATTTTATGATATAATCCTTTTTCCGGATATAAAAATGTATATATAATGCTTGCATAATATACTGCACCATACGATAAATAAATAAATTATCCAATGTGATGTGGTTTTTTTCTTCTGTGCCATCTCCCGTGATGGCTCCGATTGCTTCTTGCGTTTCGTAGGGTATCCCATTCTGTCTGTTGGCTCGATTAGGTTGTCTTCCAATATTCTCTCGTCAACATATAGCCCGTTTAAGGATTCCTTGATAATTTAGTCAAAATTCTAATTTGAGGTTTTCAAACAAGAACCTAAAAAAAATTTCATATGCGCTTAATTGCTGTATAACTCCTACATATGCAAAATAAAATTGATTGTATCTGATTCCATAACGTACAAAACGAATTATAACTTGATCTAAAATGCACATGATTAAAAAAAAATATGAAAAACTCAAAAACATCCCTAACATACACTCCGCCCAGCCAGAGAATACGCCGCTGTACAACGAAAATCGGTTCTTCCACTCCCTGTCATAGAGGAGTTTGTCTCCATGGAATCTATCGCTGGACAGAGAAGTCATTACCCATATATTATACTGAATACTGATGTATTTTAATATACACCTATGTAGTACCTACTGTCTTTCTTTACTGTTTTTTGCATTATTGCATTATCATTTGTCGCTATAGCTGTATTATATAGCCAGATAGCCTATAGTTGTAAAAATATAAATTTGAACGGCATCCTCAGACACAAATAAATATACTGGATCATATGGTATTCATATTTTTTAAAACAGATAAAATTACCCGAAACCACAACTAGTATTCTTCTTAATTTTATACCTAACAATTATCTAGTGTTTTTTGTTGTATTGAAGAAATTGTAAAAAAGAATCCAATAATTAGTTTGTTTATTTATACAGCAAATATACCTACTAATTACTGTTATGTATACAATTAAGAAAAATACTAGTTATGGCTTCGGGTTATTTTTTCCGTTTTAAAAATACGAGTTGTATCATCCAGTATATTTATTTGTGTCTTTAAGAATCAATAATTTCTCACAATATAATTCACTGTCTCGTGAATGTACCTAATATCTATCCATAATTTTGCAATTTAGAAAGGCCATTCATTCATCACTTAGTAGGTATAGTTGACCCACTTTCAACTTCTCTTTTTGATAATAGGCTTTACTGTTCAACGATCTCGTTAATGAACAATACAAATCTGATTATTATTTATTGAGTTAGTCACTAACTACACTAATTCAAAAGTTACACTAACTGTTAGAGTAACTTTTGAATTGTGGTACATTTTTGTTATTCAAATCTTTGGTCGATGCATATATTGTGTCAAAAGTCAAAAACCTATATTTTATCTTTATACCGATAATAAATATTAATCATATATTCATATCTTGCTATAGGCACCCATAAACATATTTTTAAAAACAAGTTTCGGCCAAACACCACTGCAATGCAGCCGGTAGATCACTAGCTAGGGTAGATCGCACGTAACAGTACCTAGTTTTCAGTATTGTTAACAAGATCTAGTTTTTATTTTTGTAGCCCAAAACATAAGGTCTTACGCTGGTCAGTTCTAACGTTTCTAACCTAAAATTTTAGGATTTTTTTTTTATCATAAAAGTATATAATATTTATAATCCGTATTATAAAGGAACAATTTATTGTACAATAGAATAAGTAAAAGTTATGTTAGATCAAGTAGACGCGCTATGCTTGGGGGGGATGCTGGAAGGGAGTTTCTAGTACTCCAGTGACAGTGTGACACCAATTACCAATTCAAAGTTTAGAACTCATAATCGTTTTTAAAAAATTAATAATTTAAACACATATTTTGTTTTACCAATAGTTGAATTTCCCTAGCTAATAAATTATTACAATCAATCTTAGCATAGATCTACAAGGATTAAATAAGAAAATTACATTCCAATTTCTAATACCTTTTAAACCAGTATATATAGTATATATTATATACATATATACATATGTTTTATGTATATAATGTGTATATTATAATTTATATTGTGTTATACATAGAACATCATTGTTAAACACATTATCTTAAACCATATATAAATATTTAGATATATGATCTAAGATTAAATAGAATAAATTACATACATTGATAACCAAGATGTGCTAGGTATTTCCATAAGCTACTATTAAAACCCCACTACAAATATTGTTAGTGTCAGACCCATGTAATCAACTCTATAATATAGTTTTATAATATTAACTTAATATTAAAAATATATTAAATTGAGTTAACATAATCTTATATTAACTTAATTTAAACAAGATAAAAATTAAGACTAAATTACCAGGAGTAATATTAATTTAATATAGAATAATGCATAGGTACTATTTAATTTTTATTCTATTCTGTAATTAATGTAGGTACATAAAATTAGGAATCTAATAAAACTATTTAATTTTATAAAATTACAATAACATTTTAGAATATAACAGTATTTTTTTAAGTAAAAACTAATCACCTTGCTTTTCAATGAAGTTATTTAAGTAATTATTTATCAATGATAAAATGAAAATTTACTATTTCAAGCTGACATTTTTTAAATTGTTATTCGAATATCATTATTACTAGGGCTGGGATTTTAATGCCCTAAAAAACCCAAATAATGCCATGAAAATTCTGAATAATGCACTTGAAAACTGCAATTTTTTTTATTTTTTAGTAATTTTGGTTTGAACAACAAAACACATTTTAAAGGATTGTAAAAAGTATAAGAGATATAACTGATCGTTTTGGACTTCTTTAATTTGGAAAAACAATTTTTTTTTTTTAAAGGTTCAAATTATATAATTATTTACTTGGATGTAGTTAGTTTGTTAAATTTGTATAAAAATTTTAAAAAAGCATGTAAAAATCTTAAATTCAAATTTTGGATTTCAATACTTAAAAAATCCTAAAATGCTCTAAAAATGAAAAAAATTTATCTTGAAATTTAAAATTGTCAAAAAGTGCAAAATAAAAACTTCTCATTCTGATTCAAAAACAAATTAAATATGTATGTTATAAAATTAGCATCGTGTAGCTAGAATCGGAAAAAATAATGCAAAGTACATCAAAACCCCAGCCTTAATTCTTACATTCAAGACCAAGTATATTACTCATCAATCATCACAGTCCAACAGATATTTATTTAGATCATAATATCTTAAGAAATTTAAATACTAACTTAATATCTGCAATTATAATAGTATATAATAGATAATATCATCTGTAAAAATATTGACAAATACCATTATGTATTTTCCTCCTAACGTATACAGTTATATAAAATCAAAACAATGAAGAATAATGTAAAAAATAAATCAATAAAATAATACAATACATACAAAACTTGATTAAAATATATTCATGGACACGACTTATTTTGTTCATGTACTTATATAGTTTATGCACCAAAATGTGGCACAGTATATGGTCTATGATAGAGCAATTTTGTTTCTTTCAGCTCTAAAATAATAGGCATAATTGAAATATTATTTAGTTAGATAAATTTTCTTGTTGATTACTGCAATGATTTCATTAGTTCATCTTCTTTACTTTATAAAACTAAACAATTTAATTATAATAGATTAAAATACACAAATATATTAACAAATATACACATATGATAATATATGCATAAGAAAATACTTAATGGTCAATTCTTGGAAGTTCATAACAAGGTTGATGATCTTCTAACCATAATACAATATTATATACGATAATAAAAAAACTCAGAAAGCCTATTTTTTTGAATATAATAATGAATGAAGCAAGAAAGCTCCATTAATGACAACTACTTCCAAGGAGAGAATTCTGTAAAAATAAATATATTAGTTAAAAAGCCTAATCCGATGTTAAAATTATATAATTACCCTATGAACATTACATGTAGTCATATGATTCTGGCTATCTAGAAGCCAACCAACATGTATTGCACAGTTATAATGTATACTTGATTTGCAGTGACGTGCTGTACATCCAATACTAGCCCCAATAACACCACAATAAACACAGATCTATGTAAAAAAAAAAAATGTTTCATTATAATCTATATTTTAATATTATATAAAAATACTCACAGTATTTTTTGCAATTCTCACACTATCTTCCAACCCAACAATTTTATCCCCAACCATATAAACACCAGACGCCCAAACTAAACAATTTTCATGAGTCCATACCTCAATAAATGTTTCTGAAGTATCATTATCATTTAAATTATGCTTAGATTTCTGTAAATTACATTTTAGCCTTATAATATGTTCAGTAGTAAAAAAGTGGTTTAAAAATACCTTTCGCTTAGGGTTATCATTTGGTTTTACAACCTTTGGTATACTGACATAATAGGGACCAAAAAGATCTCCAGTAGGATCATAACCAATGTCTCTTACGTGAGGTCCTCGCGAACAGAATACACATTTCCAATCACTACTTTCTAAATTGCTCACATCGGGTTTTTCTTCACCATTGCAAACACCAGACTTATATGCTTTTAAAAAATTAAATAATTAATATCAAGTTATTTAAGAAAAACAACAATCTATCAAAATTTTAAACTATAACTTACAATAAGTCTTTCGATTAATATTTCGACCATCTAATGAGTCCTCATCATCTTGAACATTTCGGTTAATTATAACAAAACTTCTTGGATTTTCTATATTACCACCATTGACTCTTATTAATGGCCCTTTATATTTTTTAAAAGGTTGTTCAACAGCCGGTTTTAATTTTTCAGATATGGGTAGGCTTTTTTTTACTTTTTTTAATTGTTTCTTATTTTTATTATAAGGCCTTTTTGTAGAAATTATTGGTTTTAATTTATTATCAATCACTATTTGTTGATCAGGTATACTAGTTGATGTAATGACTCCACCAAATAATTCTTCTAATTTGTTTTCTACTTCGAGGAATTGAGAATGTGTGTCATGAATTTTTTTTGAAGAATTTTCAGATGGTATAGAATCCTCAGATTTATCATGTTCTATTCTAGGTATAGGAGATGGTGATTTAAGTATTTTTTCTACAGATTCTGCCCTCATCATTGATGGTGATGGTGATTTTCTTGGTTTTATAATTTTAATAACAGATTGCTTTTCAGACTCATTAGTTTGAAATATGTTTTCCAACATTTTTTCAACATTATTTGTATCTTCAACTTCAATTTTTATAGGACTATCTACCACATCCCAAGTAATCTTAATATCATTTTTACTACATTTGTTTTCATAACCTTCATTATTAACATTTTTTACTTTTTGAATATGTATATAATCTGGGGCATCACATCTGATTTCAGACTTAATAACTTTATGAGGGTTTGGTGCTATAACACTTATTGCCTTCTCTTCAATATTTCCTATTTTAGATAAATTTATTTGACCATTTACTTGATCTCTTGCTCGTTTAAAAGAAAAGCTTTCATAATTTTTATTATTTGAAGACAAGTCAATAGACATTTGCTCAGATTCTTTTTTATGTTTAGTAAGATCAATCTCAACAGTTCGAGATAGTGAAAAACTAGGTGATACATTCGCGGAATGAGCTGGACTAGGAGATGGTGGATCAGGTCTAGATGGTGGCGGCATATTATTTCTTGAATCCATCCACCTATCAATTACAGGAGTATGTTGGGGTTTGTGCATCTGTAATGCAGCAATATTGTGCAAAGAAGCATATGGTGTATTTCTGTAAGCGGCCATATCTATAATTCGATAACAATAAGTAATAACACTTGTCAAAGAACAATTCAATTAATTATTTACCTTGTTTAGTAAACCACGAAGATAGCCGATGAGAAATTGCAGGAGGATGGAATGTAAGTGGATGAGGAACAGAAGGTGTTGCAGCAGTTGCCAGATGATGTCTTTGAGGTGCTGGGGCCGCTGGGGGTAAATGATGATAAGATGGAAATCTTCCCTCAGACATTTTTATTCTACAATATTAATAAAAGTAATAATGTATTTCTTTATGGTGATATGGCTAATTATGTAGATTAAAATTATTTGTTTCTAATATTAAATATTTTGAGTAATCATTAATTGTTCGTGTTATCACAATGTAAATGTTACCCTAGGGAATGTAAACATATTTGTAAGGTTATTCTATTTGGTACCCAAAACATTTTAAAATATTTTATTTAATAAAAAAGCAATTCAAATTAGTATTACTTACAACATTTACCAAACGTTAATCAATAAAAATAAAATAAATATATACACACTTTTGGAAAAGTTGAAAGGTATCAGATGATTTTATTCGACAGTTGTAATTGTTATATCATTCATCTTTACACGTACTTGTTAATTTGTTCAATTTTAATCAAAAATTGTACAATGCATTAACTAGTTAAAACAGTTAAAACTAATTGAAACAATAAAATATTTATTTAATTAAAAAAAAAATTCACAATTACCACTAAAATATTGAACAAATTCATACAGAAAACTTGTCAGTTGTCAGTTGTCACTGCCATAGCCATTTTTGTTGTTGTGGTTCATGTGATCACTATAATTCTCTCTCTCTCGTGCACACACATTCATACATTGTCGCCACTACAACATCTTTGGAACCAATCAAACCGTCATGGACGTTGGATAAATATAATAAATTATATTCTAGCGTCCTCTAGTTGCCCCCATTCATCATTTTATTAATTTCACTTTAAAATAAACAAATAAATTAATATTATATTATTCATATTTCATATTAATATATAATATAAATATATTGCACAATGTAGATTAAAGTTAACAGAAACGTTTTATTAAATTATTATTTTTAATTTATGGTAGATTAAATAAGGTTTATACTGGTTTGCATTATTTAGTTTTTGCATCTTGGAAATATAAATTATAAAATAAAATCCTTAAATATTTTTTATGGACGTCTGAAGATTACATTTTGACAAAATATTACTCGCGTAAACAACGATTTCTTATCAAACTATTTTAGTTTTTTTGTTGTAACTCAAAAGGTATTAAATCGTAGAAAACTTTTACGTAAAAATTTTATTTGTGGGGTCAAAAACTCTTACGTATTATAATAAATGAATAATATACATATTATGTATATTATTTCATTTTATATATACTACATTTTCAAAATTTCAAAATATATTTAGGTTAATTTGAAGGAGCTTACCTAATCAATTCCTGTTAATTATAGTATCTACTTCGCCTGGTACTGGTCAAATTTTATAATATTTAAACATATCGATTCCGCTGGATACTGTAAACCGTTCATATTACCTTTAGTATCTATTAATTCTACCGAGACATACATTTTTTATAATAACATTTTTTTTAAATAATTCAAAAATTATAGCGATAAGAATAGTAAAGATGGATTTTTATTTTTTATTGCTTACAGTTAGTTATAGGCATAAGGGAACCCGGGGTAAGACGAAACACTAAATGTTTAACGTTGTACTAGGTATGTTACATTTTTCAGAAAAATTCTGAATTTATGTACCATTTATAAGTCAATGTTCCTTTTATGGGGTAAGATGAGACGTCATATTATATTCATATGGATGAGACTATAAATTCCCAATAGATAGTTTTTCAAATATATCAACATAGGAACTTATTTATAAGAATTTCACAACAAAAAAAGATGGGTAAGTGGTCGTTCGCTTCTGTTCAGTAGGTTTCAAGTGGGTCACTGTATAACGGATGGTATTAAATTTGGATTCAATGATATAATATCATTGTATACGAAAAATAATTCTGAGCGGTGACGGTTTGTCAGTGTGGATATTTTATATTATATTTATATTGTTATTACTCATTATTAGCCGGTTATTTGAATTATAATATTATAAAATTATAACACAATAACTAAAATCGTTATTTTTGGTTATTTAATATGTAATTTCCTCCAAATTTGAATTTAAAATAACTATAAAAAAAAATATATGTTTTTATATTTTTGAGATTTTTTGGTTACAAAACAACCTACTTACTTGGAGCCTTGTTGTAAGTTTTCAATCCGTGGCTATAAAATTTGAACACTATTCATTTTTAACAACACAATTTTCATGCTTTTTGGCCCAACTAAAAAAAGTAAAAAATTGAAATTTGCAATTGTCCATAAACAGCTCCAAATAAGTCAAAATATTTTTAAAATTTAACCAAGTATAGGAATTGATAAAATAAATATATATAAATATTTAATATCAGTCTGTCAGCAAGTTTTATTATTTTTATACTTTAAAAACTGTGGAATTAATATAGGTACCTTTTACTAATATCAACAGTATCCACGGGTAGCCGCGGAGGGATCAATAGCTGGCAGAATCGATATGTACATATATATATTATTTATAGTAGTTGTCACGAAATCAATAGGTATAAACCTTTTTCAAAAACTGCAGGTAGTTTTGACGGAATCAATAAATCCTCATGTTAAGCATTATACCTTTAGGTATATCGTATATGTACATTATACACAGTGACGTAGCCACGATCATGAAATTGTGGGGGGGGGGTATTTAAGTATAGATTAAAACCTAGTTTTTACAGTTTTCGTATATAAATTAATTTAGGGTTCAGGACTTGACTTGTTGCACTAAAAATTATCGAAATATGCAGTCAAAATTGTCAAAATATGCTCAAATATATGCAGCTACATTTTTATATAATTTTTGAAAAATGCATTAAACATATTACAATTTTGTTAATAAAAAACTAAAAAATAAGTATAGGTATATAATTATATAAAAATTATAAAATATTTGTACACGGATTTACTAATTTGAATATAGGTAGGTACCTATATTGATTAATATGATGGACAGAGGACACTATAGTATGTTTTGGTCATTTTTAAACTATAATTGTAAAATAAAACAACTTAATTTTTAAAATACTGGCATAAAATACAAGGTTAATTAATAAGTAATAACGAATAACGTGATATGCGAACACCGTGATAAATGAACACGTATCTACTAGCTGATTTTTATTTCTCCGTACAATCTAGAATCTAGATGTCAATTATATAGTTTTAACACAGTTTTGTCACAAAGAGGCTTATAAAATATTAAGTGCCATATGCGAAAATAGGACAAACTGTATAGCCAAGCTCCACCGACAACTTTAACAGCCCTTCCAAACATTTACTAAATTTTTTAAGGCTTATTCAATTTTATAATAGTTTGGATATAGGCTTCAGCCTAAAATTAGCGCCTAGTGTTCTTAACCAAACATAATATGTCTAAAGATATTTTTCAATATTATCCAAATATGATTTCTCCCGACAATTGTATGTACATTTAAATAAAAAATGCAAGTGCAAAATATACAAAAATATGCGAATTTAAACTTTGTATTTAATTTCACCATTTCATAAGACAAATTTATAACTTATCTAAAATAATGTACGACCACTACAATAGAACATGCAAGCAGTTCCGAACCCTATAAGCTATAAACAATATATTTTAATACAATTAGGGATGAATTAGGATTTCAGACCGGGAGGTCTATTCAGGAACTCTTACGATTAAGATCCGTATACGAAAATCGTGGTTTCCACATAAGTAAATAAGTTTTTAAATGACCCCAAAAAACAGCAATCTAAAAAAAAAAAGGTGGGCAAGTGAATGTCGCTATATGCTGTACAGTAGGTTACAAGTGGGTGACTGTAAAATGGATGGTATTAATTTTGAATTCAATGATATAATATCATTGTATAAGAAAAACGATTCTGAGCGGAGACGGTATGTCATTCTAGGTATAAGACATATTATATACTTATCTATGGTATAAATTTATATTAATCATATCAGTGATATGATATCACAATATACATTAGGTACTTGTAACGCGTTATACATTACCAACAAACCGTGATACTATCATAGATATATAATAGTAATAATATAGTATACTTTAGAAGTTTCAAGTACCCACGAATAATATTATACAATCACAACAAAATAACTAAAATAGTTATTCTAGGTTTTTTAATATGTAATTTCGTCCAAATTTGAACTTAAAATGAGTATAAAAATAAACTGTGCTCATGTATTTTTTAGATTTTTTGGTAACAGAATTAACTACTTACGTGGAATCTTGTTTTAAATTTTCAATCCTTAGTTATAAAAGTTGAACATTTCATACATTTTAACTATAAAATAATTATTCAATTTTAAATTTGATACATTTTGTCAAAATTTGAACTTCAAATGCTTATAAAAAAAAATTGTGCCCAAGTATTTTTAATATTTTTCAACTGCTATCGTAACAATATACCTATCAGGAGCCTTGCATTAAATTTTCACACTTTTTTACCCAACAAACAAAATGTTATTGATATTTACAGAAAGAAAACTAAAACAATTGAAAACTGACAATGTCCGTAAACAGCTCAAAAAGAGTCAAAATATTTTCAAAATTTTGTCGTGTATAGAAAATGAAAATATTAACATTCAGACATTTAGTGAAATTTTCAAATATCTACTGTCATTCGTTTTTTAATTACAATGAAATAAGAAAATCGTTCACATGAGAAATCCGATTAATGTTTGTA
>NC_042495.1:72071294-72073100 GCF_005508785.2 Acyrthosiphon pisum | reverse complement strand
GAGCTACACGTGTTCTGCTTTGCGTAGAATTTGGTATGTTACGCACTTGTAAGACTGAGACAACACATACGGGTATCACGTCCTCTTAATAAGTGTCCACTGTAATTACATATTTCTAGGAAAAAAATACAGTGAAACTTCCATATCCATATAATGAACTTCCAATTTCAATTAACAAAATGTTCTGTTTAACTAAATATTTTTGAAAACCGAACCAAATTAAAATCAAATGTTTTTGCTAAATACATACTATTTAGTATTTACTTTAATTTTACGAAATTGTCTATAATACCTACTATTTATTTTTTGTTACCCAAGAGATTATGAGACTTCGCAAGTCTTACTGTACATACATGGGCGTAGTGTGCATGGGGGCTATGGGGGCTACGGCCCCCACTGAAACTTTTGTAGCTTCCTCCATAGGCGGATCTACAGGGTGTGCCGGGTGTGCCATGGCACACCCTAATGTAAAAAAAAAAAAGGTGGGTAAGTGGATGTCGCTCTGCTGTACAGTAGATTACAAGTGGGTCACTGTATAATGGATGGTATTAAATTTGAATTCAATGTTATAATATCATTGTATAAGAAAAACGATTCTGAGCGGAGACGGTATATCAGTCTATACTCTATAGGTATAAGACATAATATTATATATGGTATTAAAAAAAAATATAATAGGTACCTATAATAAATTCCAAATTAATCATATCACAATATCCATTAGGTACTTATAACGCGTTATACAATATGTAATTTCGTCCAAATTTGAACTTAAAATGACTATAAAAGTAAACTGTGTAAATGTATTTTTTAGATTTTTTTGTAATAGAATTAATTACTTACGTGGAATCTTCTTCTAAATTTTCAATTCTTAGATACAAAAGTTGACATTTTATAAATTTTTAACTACAAAATAATTATTCAAATTAAAATTTGATACATTTTGTAAAAAATCGATCTTTAAATGCTTATAAAAAAAAATTGTGCCTATGTATTTTTAATATTTTTCAACTGATATTGTAACAATATATCAGGAGCTTTGTATTAAATTTTTACACTTTTTGGCCCAACAGATAAAACTTTATTGATATTTATAGAAAAAAAAACTAAAAAAATTTTGGTATTTTGTTACTTTACCGGACACCCTTTTTTTTGCAATTTTTTTTTTTTAGACTTATGTAGTCAACTATACTGAGAACGATGGTGAAGTCAGAATTTGGCGGTCGGACTTAGTTTCGAAGTTATAGCTTAACGAAGTTCGCTATTTTACGATTTTTGCACGTTCGCGCGTCACTAGTTCACTGCACCTATTAGGTACGAATATTAATTTTTTTTCGCTCTTACCTGAAAACTCGATAGCAATTAATCTATTATTGTAATAATTGTAGTATAGGCTTAGTGCCTTAGTACATAAGGTTCATTAGTCATGTTGCCATAAATCATAATATAATATTTATCAATCGGAATATAATATTATGTCAATATGAACGAGAACGACTTATCAGTTAGATATGACTGATATGGGCTGATCATTTTTACCACGGTATTCTGTTTTACCCACGGTTTAAGATATAACCGTTGTTTTACCTCATTTTATTTGTGTTTCACGCACGGTAAAAGCACAGAATAATGGTACTATTATGATAGTAGTATACTAGTATCTATAACCTATGTTTCACTGAAATTTCCAAAACTCAAGAATTAAAGTATAATAGTAAAATTAAACATTTTAGTAATTTTGTTATAAATTTTAGAATATGTTATAAGCCGGTGCGTTGTCATCTTCGCTGTTCAGTCGTATTTGAC
>NC_042495.1:72065558-72071244 GCF_005508785.2 Acyrthosiphon pisum | reverse complement strand
GTTACTTTAATTAACAAGGTTTAAATTACTTGTTAGGTCATCCGTCTGCCCGCAAGGCAGGTATGCTCTCCCCCCCGCGACCCCGAAGTGGTCGCCACCCCTCCCCCTACCCACCAGGTTTGCTATTTAAGCCCCGGGGGGTTTGGGGGCCGAGCCCCCATCCAGCGAGAGGTCCGCAGGACCTCGAGTTTGGCGACCGGAGCCGGCAGGCGTAGGGAGCTTCTAGAGCGTCGAGCGTATTCGTAAAAACTCAGAATTCGAAACTGCCTTAGCATATAACTTCAAAACGAAGTATGCCTATCTAATTTTGATTGCACCGTCGTTCTTAACTCGTTGAAGTACATAGGTTTCAAAAAAAAAAAATTAATATTCGTAATAGGTGCAGTAAACTAGTGACGCGCGAATGCGCAAAAATCGCAAAATAGCGAACTTCATTAAGCCATAACTTCGGAACTAAGTCCGACCGCCAAATTCTGACTTCACCATCGTTCTCAGTATAGTTAACTACATAAGTCTAAAAAAAAAAAATTGCAAAAAAAAGAGTGTCCGGTAAAATAACAAAGTTCCAAAATTTTTAAACCATTTTTTTTTAACTGAATAAATAAATACTTTATATATCTATATTATGATCGATTTATGTATGTATATATTTATAGTATAGTGCTCAAGGTGGCAAAGTGTATGATAGCGTAAACGTATCTGCAGATACCATATTCCATATCATATCATATTCCCTAATATATTTATGTTATTAAAAATGTTGTGCTGTCTACCTGTTTCTACTTCAACACCAGAAAGGTCTTTTTCTGGCTTAAAAAGAATAAAAACCTACCTCAGAAACAGTATGAAAGAGGTATGTATTATGTATAAACAATAAATTCTAATTAACCTGATTATTTTGATTTCATTTTATTGAATTGTTTGTCAAACAGGATCGTCTCGATGGTTTAGTGTTACTGAGTTATTATAGGAATGTTGTTATCACGCCAGATGAAGTATTAAATGAAATGGCAAAGAAGCCGAGAAAAATTGACTTAGTGTATAATGAAAATATAATGTTTTATTCTCACTATTTTGATGTTTTACTCAATGTAATTTCCTATAGTAATATCCTCTATAAAATTTCTATCTATGGAACTGAACCTTCCCCATAGAAAATTCTTAGCTATGGCCCTGCATACAACTACTGGTATAGACGTAATCAGAAATACTTAACTAAAGTCTTGGACATACTATGGTAGAACCTAACTCCTAAACCGACCTAAAGCACAGACTTTTATATAATACATCTATATATTATATAGAAGTCTGTGACCTAAAGGAAAAGGGAATCATAGATAAGTATAGTGATGGAAATTTTATTGCGGTTATAGACTTATTATGGATAATATAATAGGTATCACTGATGCAATGCTAATAATAATAGGATCTTATACCTGGTATATTCATAGAACAATGGTATATTATAAGTCTACAGGCGCTAAAATCTAGTGTTGGCAACGACTTGGGCGGCCCGGAGTCCGGACCAATGACGTGCGGATATCGGTAGACATCATTGATATTAAACTTATGGATGCGGCATATTAACACAAAAATCTGTAAGCCAACATAATTCATACTATTATTAACCGCTAGATGTCATAATCATCAATTATTATCTGTACATATTATGTTTTCTCTCTCTTACAAGAGTTTTACTTTCCTTGTCACACAGAAGATGTGTGCGAGTGAGAACCATCGTTTCTCTCTCCGTTATGTTGGCCTAAACAGTGTATGTAGAACACGGTCTTAGATTATTAGATGTAGAATGTATAAAGGAATGCCGTATCCATATGTTTAATATCTATGGTAGACATACGGTTCCAAAATGTCAGACTTTTTATCGCTGTTATCACAGTGACACTGTCGTGCTATCAGTTCTACGACTGCGTACAACTAGACCACAACATACTCATTATTCACCAACACTATAAGGAAAACGAAAAAAAGAACAACAAATTGTATCATGCGTGTCTATGCAATATAATATTGTGTTCTGGCCATAATATTATATTATGTTGAATGTTATACGATTATCAATTAATTGCAATTTGAACTACGCTCAAAACGTCGACGTGATTGTTTGTACCGTTTAAAAATGCTTGTAGTTGCTGACCTTTACCTCGCACAAATATCCTATTAGAGTATCGATTGCGCACACAAGCGTTGCGACGGAAAGCGAGAACCTATCGTGTTACTTACTCGTACCCGCACATACCAGCACACATATTCAAAATGATGGTCAGACCGGATCCAATTAACATGGTCAATCGTGTGCGCCGGACCCTGAACAACGCGATCAGGGATGAGAACTTCTACATGGCTCATCAATTGTACAAGTCGCTCTATTCCAGGTACGTCACGGAGAAATAATAATATAAATAATAATAATATTAATTACTATTTCACAAATCACAATACTGCTTCAAGTGTCCAACTGTACATTAGTTGTCTATATAGTACCATCACCGACCATATTATTGTATGCTTGCAGATACATAAGCATGCATAACAAAGACGCTGCCATAATGACACTTCAGGAAGGAATTATTGTCCTGTACGATAATCATCAAGTAATTATTAAATATACATACAATACCTAAAATTTGTTATTAAATTTACATACATATTTTAGGTTGGAATTGCTACTGATTTAGCACAACTGTTTGCAAAATCCTTGTCAACGCAGCATATCGTTCCTTCTGAACAAATGTTTGATTTCATAAGAGAGTAAGTTTGATACTTAATTGCTTTTTAAAACCTATGTGCTTAAATTGCAATTTTTATTTAGTATATTCAGAAAATTTGGTCCGTCACTATCTGCAGAACGAGATACCATGTTGAATACAATCATACAATGGACAATTGAACATTGTCCAGAATACTCAATGGGACACCCAGGTTTACATAAACGTATAGGATATATCTATTGGTCAGGTATTTGGTCATTCATTCTAATACAGTTTTGTGATTGATTTTTAATGTACGAAATGTATACATATTTAGAGGCTAACTTTGAGTTAGCACAGCATCATTATTTGAGATCAACAGATGGTTTGGCATTTGCAGCTATGTTGGTAGAAATGCATAAAACACGAGGATTAAAATATGAAGTTGATTTATTTATAACACAAGTTGTACTGCAGTATGTATTATAAAATTCCATAAAAATCAGTTTATATAATTTTATTTCTTTATTTTAGAGGGCTGTGTATGCGTAACACATCAATTGCACAGTCAACATTTCAGTCATATACTAAATTACATCCTGCTATAAATGATGAACCACCATACATTTTGCCTTTACTCAATTTTATTTGTTATTTACTAAAAATATTAGATGGGTAAGTAACTTTCTATTTGTTTTATAATTGGTTAGTAACTAATTACTTTAATACCTAAATGTATTATCATTTATATTTAGTGGAAAGCTAAAAACTTATATAGTACTTTGTGAGCAATATCAATCATCTTTGATCAGGGATCCGAGCTATACTGAATATTTGGATAAAATTGGGCAAATATTCTTCCACGTCAAGCCATTTGAAAGGAGACCTAGACAACAACATGGATTTTTAGGTAGGTGTATCTATAGTAGTATTTATTTAGTATTATTTAAATATGTTTTTCTTATCATTTTATAATATAAAAATGAAATTATTAAATAATACATTTTATTATTTAATAATTTCTATAAATATAATATTTTTTTAATTTTCTGTTTTGAATTATTATTGTTGGAAATTATAATTTTCTTTTTGATTTTTGAACAATGTTCTTAATATATACTATATAGTTAAACTATAGTAGTAATGTCTGTATTAATTGACAATGGAATTTATTAATTTACTTATATTTGCTTAAAATTATTTATGAGATGTATAATATGTTACCGTCAATTATGTAAATTAGGTAATAATGTAAATGCATTAGTAGTCAATATCGCCAATGCCTAGGCAAACTGACAATATATGCAATGTTGTAAAATTCAAATATTTTGCTAACACATTTACAACTATGAGTAGGAAATTACTTAAATGTCTAATACTGATAGACAATGTTGATAATTTTGTCTAACAAAATATTTAAATTGGGTCAGAAATGTAATAATGCATATAAGATAAATTATACATTTATACTTAATATTACATAGTAGGCATGTGTGTGTACAAATATTTTAAAACATTTTATTATATTTTAATTTTAAAGCAAGTTGTGAATATGTTAAAATTGTTAATTGTTTTTACATCTTGAATCACTCATAACTCGCTTTAAAATTAAAATACATATAACAAAATTTCTATAAGATACCCTACGTAATAATCTTACCTATACATTTCATAAGAGGTCAGTTCACTCTAATTTTCAAATTTTCAAACTAACAGAGCTAAACGTGATCTTCTGAGTCAACAATTTGGTATGTTATGCTCTTCTAAGACGGAAACATGTGTAACGTCCTCTTAAGATATCATTAGATCACTATTGATTCATTAAATGTTTAGTAATTGTTTATACAACCTGGGATAAGATGTAAATATGTAATTATATGTTGCCTCTTGCCAGGTCATAGAAATCTTGATTAAAGGGAATATTACTTATAATAAAATATATTTTTAAGATTTTTTTAATTTAAAAAATCAGTAAGTAAAAACTAAAAATACATTTTTTTTAAAAGTCACATCACTAACATCTGTATCTCTTAACGGGCTGATGCATACGGCCCTACATCTCATAAAAATTGTAGTACAATTGCTCTTTGCATTTCTCATTCTGTAGTCAAAATGTTCAAATTAGGTTACAATTAATTTTGGTTTTAACAAAAAAGTTGCTGCAAAACTATAATAACTACTAAAAATGTTTACTTCAAATTGTTAAATTGCTCTTAACATTTTTATCCTCAAAACCACGGACGTATTAAGAAATGGGTAAAAATTGATAAAATGATAGGATTAGTAAATAGTTGTAGAAATATACCCAAATTAGCAAATTTCCAAAAATAATATTTTTAAAAAAGTTACCTATTGCATTCCGAATTAATTTAATCAAAAAAATATTGATACAGTGGAATCCGCTTATTGTGGGCACCGGTTAATATGGGCATCCGCTTATTGTGGGCAAACAGAGCTGGTCCCAATACAAATGTATATTAACAATGTTAAATCTAACCGCATAATATGGGCACTCGATTCGGTTTATGTGGGCAATTTTATTTTATCATAGCGTTAGAATATACACAAATTTAATCGCATTTCGTCATATCTATGAGATTGTGTTTATCGAAAGTAATAAAAATCATTATGCCATTTAAACCTTAATGGGATTTTGATGTGTGTTAATGTTATAAGATGCAATAAAAATAAAGCGATAGACGACACGCGTTCTGTAACGCGTCAATACCCGCATTTCAGTTTTAACGTGAATTTCAACGTGACAATACGTGCAATATGTCTCGAAAAGATCTCTCCCTAAAGGAAAAAATCGCGATATTAGACAAAGTTAAATCGCTACCTCCAGGCACTTCACAGCGTAAAATCGCTGAAAAATTATGCGTTCCAAAATCAACGGTGGCAAAACTGCTCAAAGAAGAAGTCATTTTACGCGAAAACTTCAATTCAACTCAAACTGGTAATCAAAACGTTAAACGAGA
>NC_042495.1:72039650-72065508 GCF_005508785.2 Acyrthosiphon pisum | reverse complement strand
AAAAAATAACTATATTATATTTCTTTAAATTAATAGTATTCGTTATAAATGTAGTAAAATGTATAATAGTATAGTAATTTGAGATTAATTGATGTTTTCTCAAATTAAATCTAAATTGACAATAGCAATGAACACATTTTTAAATTATTAAAAAGTTAGGTGTGTATAGGTATAAGTAATTGTTCGTTGCCACACCTAAAAAAAATTAGTTCGGCGCCACTGCTCATAGGTACAAATACATTTTTAACTATTACCTAACAAATAAATACAGTGGAATCCGCTTATTGTGGGCACCGGTTAATATGGGCATCCGCTTATTGTGGGCAAACAGAGCTGGTCCCAATACAAATGTATATTAACAATGTTAAATCTAACCGCATAATATGGGCACTCGATTCGGTTTATGTGGGCAATTTTATTTTATCATAGCGTTAGAATATACACAAATTTAATCGCATTTCGTCATATCTATGAGATTGTGTTTATCGAAAGTAATAAAAATCATTATGCCATTTAAACCTTAATGGGATTTTGATGTGTGTTAATGTTATTAGATGCAATAAAAATAAAGCGATAGACGACACGCGTTCTGTAACGCGTCAATACCCGCATTTCAGTTTTAACGTGAATTTCAACGTGACAATACGTGCAATATGTCTCGAAAAGATCTCTCCCTAAAGGAAAAAATCGCGATATTAGACAAAGTTAAATCGCTACCTCCAGGCACTTCACAGCGTAAAATCGCTGAAAAATTATGCGTTCCAAAATCAACGGTGGCGAAACTGCTCAAAGAAGAAGTCATTTTACGCGAAAACTTCAATTCAACTCAAACTGGTAATCAAAAACGTAAACGAGAAGGGAAAGATCCCGAAGTTGACGAGGCCTTAAGTGAGTGGTTTTCATTGATAACAAGTCGCGGTGTTCGCGTGTCTGGGCCAATGTTAAAATGTAAAGCCGAAGAATTATCCCGGAAAATTGGTAACAATCAGTTTATTGCCACTGATGGTTGGTTAAGCAGGTGGAAGAATAGACACGAGATAAAATTCAAACGTGTGCATGGTGAAAAAGCAAGCGCTGATGAATCCGCCTCTAATGATTGGAAAGTTGACAGGCTAAAAATAATTTTGAACGACTTTTCCCCAGATAACATATTTAATGCAGATGAAACTGGACTGTATTATCGAGCGACACCCGACGGTTCGTTATGTTTCAAAAAAGAGGTTCTATCTGGTTCAAAAAAAGCAATGGACAGGATTACAGTCTTATTATGTGTCAATATGACCGGGAGTGAGAAAAGAAAGCTGCTAGTAGTGGGGAAAAGCTTAAAACCTCGATGTTTTAAAAATATGTCTATAAATAAAATGCCAGTACATTACCACGCGAATAAAAATGCATGGATGACTTCAACCATATTTTCAAACTGGCTATATGAATGGGATAAGGAATTACAAGCAAAATCTAGGTCCATACTTCTTCTTATTGATAACTGTGCTGCACATCCAAAAAACGTTCAACTCAAAAACATCACTTTAGAATTTTTGCCCCCAAATACGACATCCTTAATCCAACCCTTAGATATGGGTATTATCAAAAACCTCAAGGTGAAATATAGAATGAAACTAGTTCATTTTATTCTAGAAAATATTGAGGAAAACCTGTTAGATCAATCTGCAACTGCTAATCAAATAAGTGGCAAAATAAACATATTACAAGCGATACAGTTTGTATCCGAGAGTTGGCGAGAAGTTAGCTGCTCGACTATTATGAATTGTTTCGCTCATTGTGGATTTTCTAATTTTATTGGTCCGCAACCTGAGTTGACTGAGTTGGATGAACAATATTTTTTTGTTCAAAACCATAAAGAATTTGAAAACATTGATGAAAATGCTCCCTGTTTTGATGTTAATGAAGAAATTTGTGATGTTGTAGTACAAAATGTTCTTAAAAAAAGGAAGTTAGAAGATTATGATGAAGAAGAAGAAGAAGAAGAAGAAGAAGATACCAAACCACCAGTTACAGCTAGAGAGGCTAAAAAGTGCATTGATTTGTTGCAGAAGTTCTTCATGCAAGAGGGTAACGAAAATAGTCCGTGTGATAAGCTTGAAGCGTGTGCCCATTTTGTTAACCAGATCCACACTAAACAGCTTAGACAACAAACAATTACAACGTTTTGTATACCTTCCACATCCAAATATTAATTTTATTTATTGTATGTATGTATATTATATTTAATTTAATTTATATAGTAATTATTTCATTTTTTTTCAATTACATATATGATAATAAAAATAAAAAAATTTTTGTATTATAATTTTTTTTTTTACTAATTTCGGTTTTTATGGGCAACCGCTTAATGTGGGCAAACAGAGCTGGTCCCAACGTGCCCACATTAAGCGGAATCCACTGTATTTAAAAAAATTCTAAAAAATAAACTACTTGATTTAGATAAATGTTTTTACCATCCAAATCGTTTTAGATTCTGAGTGGAACGATGAATGTATTGATTTTACAATGATATGTGTTTTTTTTTTATTTATTTATTTTTTTTTTTGTGTCTGTCATCACCTTTTAGGACAGTAAACTTGGATTTTCTTCAACAGTACCTTTTCTGATAGGAAAGTGAATCTAGTTGGTACTTTGGGGTAATAGTAAAATTTTTCCAGTAGTTTTCAAAAGCGCCGTGAAAAACAAAAGAAAAATTAAGGAAAAACGGGAATTTTTACGCAAAATCTGTTTTCCAGAAAATTGATTTTGGTTTTTGGTGTAACTTTAAAACGAATGACTGTAGATACATGAAATTTTCACTGGTTGTGTATATTTCCATTTTCTATACATGATAAATTTTTCAAAATATTTTGATTTGTTTTGAGCTGTTTACGGACAATTTCAGTTTCCAATTTAATTCTTTTTTTTTCTATGAATGTCAATAAAACTTTATTTGTTGAGTAAAAATACTTGAAAATTTAATACAAGGCTCCTACTATATTGTTACAATGACACTTGAAAAATATTAAAAATCCTTAGTCACAGTTTTTTTTATTAGCATTTAAAGTTCAAAAATTGACTAAATATGGAAAAATCACGAAAATTACTTAATTATTTTGAGTTTATAATTTGTAAAAATTTTTCTTTTTAAATCTAAGATTTTAAAATGTAATACAAGATTCCTTATAGGATAATCTACCTTTATCAAAAAAAAAAATGTCTAAGAAACTCAAATTAAATTTTTATGATCGTTTGAAATTCATGTTTTTACAACATTTGATATTCACTCGATTTCTTACGTAACGATTTTCTTCTTTTGTTGTAATTAAAAAACGAATGGCTGTAGAAACTTGAAAATTTCACTGAATGTTTATATTATCATTTTATATATACAATAAAATTTTGAAAATAATTTGACTCTTTTTGAGCTTTTTACGGACATTGTAAGATATCAATTTATTTAGTTTTTTTTCTATAAATATCAATAAAGTTTTATCTATTGGGCCAAAAAGTGTAAAAAATTAATACAGGGTTCCTTATACATTGTTACAATAGCAGTTGAAAAATATTAAAAATACATAGGCACAATTATTTTTTATAAGCATTTGAAGTTGAAATTTTTACAAAATTTATCAAATTTAAAATTGAATAATTAATTTGTAGTTAAAAATTTATAAAATCTTCAACTTTTATATCGAAAGATTGAAAATTTAAAATAATATTCCACCTAGATATTTAATTCTGTTACCAAAAATTCTAAGAAATACATATGCACAGTTTATTTTTATAGTAATTTTAAGTTCAAATTTGGACGAAATTACATATTAAAAAACCTGGAATAACTATTTTAGTAATTTTGTTGTGATTGTAATGATTGTATAATATTATTTGTGGGTACTTGAAACTTCTAAAGTATACTATTATATATCTATGATAGTACCACGGTTTGTTGTTGATGTATAACACGTTAATTGATGGATATTGTGATATGATTAATTTGGAATTTATTATTAATACCTATTATAAGTCAATTTTTTTTTAATACTATAGATAAGTATACCTACCTATAATAGGTATGTCTAATACCTAGACAGACAATCCGTCTCCGCTCAGAATCGTTTTTCTTATACAGTGATATTATATCATTGAATTCAAATTTAATACTATCCATTATACAGTGACCCACTTATAACCTACTGTACAGCAGAGCGACATCCACTTACCCACCTTTTTATAATCAGATTCACAAATTGGCTATTTTGAATTTATTCAAAATTTAAAATTTTCTGTATTAAAAAATAAAAATAATTTTTTTTTATTACACAAGTAGCGCAATTGGCTATAAATTATTTATCAAAAAAAAAATTTAAAATATTGATTAGCACAAAGGTTATTCCAAAAGTCAATTCTATCTGTTACACCTTGTATATTTATTTTTTGGAAAGAGAAATACTTCTTTCAGGGCGCATTGGATTTAGATATTCAAAATTATATTTCTTCACCATATAATATAAATGTGAATATGACCAATGTTTAGAAGATTTTGTTTTTGTTACTAATTTTGTTTTAAGTAGAGTAAGGATTTTCATGCATATGCATGACTTTTTTTCTGGTTAACTTTATCTTATGCTTAATCGTGTACTTGACACAATACATTTCTTCATAACTGTGATCAAATACTCAAAGTTTTTAGATTTTTAGTGAATTTTTTGATAATTTATAAGAAATCAAGCACTTTGGTTAAATATTTTTCACGAATAAAGGTAAATAAATATATTAAATTTGAATGAAGAATAGTTTTTTTATTTATAAATTTGGGGTACATAGAAAATTGAATAAAGTACCTAAAATAATTAAATTTAAATAAAATAAAATAAAAAATGTAATTTTTTATCCTTATATGGACGGGTAATTTTTTTTAAGGCATGTTTAACTGCATATTTGATGATTTTTCAGTACATTTAAAAGTTCTTGCTCTAGTTATAAGCAATGAAATAAAAAATCTAAGTCCAATATGCCCTGTAGAAAACCATGCACTATATAAACTACCAATCCTTAATTAAAAATCCTTGGTTGCGTCAATGCATCAAAATTATACTATTTTACAACCTAAGCCTGGGGCGTTACATACCATGGTTTGTCTTTTTTGCCGTGGCGTATTACACTTGACATGTATAGCTGCTTTGATTTAAACCAATGAAATTTGAATTCGATGGAAAACGCTGCAGAATACGCAGTGTAAAACCCCGGCCCAATAGATAATTTCCTTAGTATTTTGAGTAGTAGCTAATTTGATTTTTCGACTACAAAATATGAAATAAAAACCTAGTAAGTGGATGTCGCTCTGCTGTACAGTAGGTTACAAGTGGGTCAATGTTTAATGGATTGAATTCAATGATATAATATCATTGTATAAGAAAAGCGATTCTGAGCAAGGCGGTTTGTCAGTCTGGATATTTTATATTGTTATTATTTATTATAGTCTGCAAGTTGAATTAATATTTTTTTTTTTTTAAATCTTTATTTTTAGCAGTTTTTTGTATTTTGTTGGTGGTTTTTCCTATGGCATTAAATAACTGTTGAGAAAATCAAAACACACCCTCCCTAAAATACCATCTATTAGTAACATAATTAGTCATATAATCTAAAATCTGTATATTATACATTTTATTGTAGCTTAAAGTTATTATTAATCCTAATTTGTAGAGTTGTTAAAGTCCATTTAATATTATTTAATTTTAATTAGTTGAAATAATTATGATATTTAAATATTATTATTATATTTAAATAAAAAACCATACATTAATACAAATTAAATTTGTTTATTTTTCAGGTAATTTGATCAGTACACTAATGGGTGACTGTGATCATGATGGAGAACCACGTGCATCATCATCGCGTCCGATAAATGTAGAACCTCTTGATTAACTCACATTGTTTTAATAAAAAATAAATACTTTTCAAACAAGCACTGGGTTTTTAATTTGTATTAAAAAAAATTAATTTAAACTAAATATAATATGTAGCAATTTATTTGTGTTTTAATAATTATTATTGTTATTATATTTTTGAAATGATACTTGAAAACCCCATAATAATATATATAAAAAAACATAATTTTATATTTCATTGCTGTATTAAACTTAATAGTGTATATATATAACTAATGTATACTTATTGTTTTGTTTAATTTAACATAATCTGCAATCATTTGAATTTTTAACTTTTGGTTTTTGCTTATCTTTAAGGATAGCTACAATTATTATAGTTCTTTAATAAATTTACACTAAAATATTTAAATAATTATGTATTAAAATATAGTTTATTAAATGTTTTTTTAGTATGTATTTATAAATCTATTTTAAAACTTTTACTAAAATCATACTATGTGTACATACTTATAAATAAATACTTATTATATATAATATATGTAACAGTGTCTGCGTATGCATATATGTATATGTAAAATATACAAATAATAAAAACTATATTAAAAGGATTCAATATAATTAAAAACATTCTATCCCCTCTTTTTTCTACAGTGTAACCTCAAGATGTTTTGATCCACTTAAATTATCTCAGTTATAGTTAAGCCACTGGTGTGTTTATTCTGATGTTGCACCTTCAAATACTAATGCATATAAAACGTGCAAAAGTTTAGTATTTATTCTCATTTTCATTTCATAAGATGATGTACATAAAAGGGTAAGTCCTACGTTTAAATTACACCACCATTGAATGATTTAAATAATATTTTATGAATATTGAATGCCTATATAAAAATAGAAATATCCCTTAAGTCATTGAATTGGGATAAGGATTTTTTTATCAATTAAAAAAGTATGCATTATATTGTTAAAAAAACACCTAGGTACCCTGCAAAAAAAATGATGAAAAATAAAATTTTAAGTCAATTTTTGAAATGTTAAATAATTTTGGTAACAGTATTAAATATTATAGGTAATAATATTACTAGGTTGAAATGTAAAATATCAAGTTACATTGTCCTTGTATGGTAATAAACAGTAATGAAGCTCTACAATGTACATATTGTGGTTAATATAAAATAATATACATTATTATATGATTTTTTGTTGAACATTATATAGGTTTTATAGTATTTTTCAAATTATAAATTTTATGATACAAGTATCTAATTTTTACTCTCAATTATTAAATTAACTTCACAAACATATTTACAGCTGTTTATGGAAGTACATATTATACTATAGAGATAAAGTTAAACAATTTTATTTTCAAAAAACTATTATTAGCTGAGATCTGTTTATTCAAAAGTGTACAATTGTTTTAAATAGGTAATCTTAACTCTTAGTTAGTCTAGTTTTCATTTTTATTGTGATTTTTAAAATTCAATGAATATTTGAAAAATATCTCACTATGTTGCCACCATCAGAGCCGTAGCATTGTTCATTAGCGCTCCTGGCCATTTATCATATTTCCGCCCTTGTAAATTCCCCCCCTCCCCCAACACACATATAAAATAAAAGACTTATGCATTCGTTATTTTATTTTCATTAGTAATAATTATGATATTAATAAAAAAAAATAGTAAACGTTGCCAAACTTATTATAACCTTATATAATAATTAAAAATAAAATGTATTTTTTAGATTCTGAGCGGAGCGAGGAAGCTATTGTTTTTACAATGGTGTTTATTATTTTTTTTTTTTATATCCTGTATACAAAATTTCTTCCAGAAGGAGTGTTTCGATTTCAATATATAGTACCTTATCTTTTAGCAAATTGGATCAAGCTGGTACTTTAGAAAGGTCATTTTTCGGTTTTCTCAATAGTTATTTAATGCTTGGGGTAAAACCACCGAAAAAATTACGAAAAACGCTATAAATGGGATTTTAATTTCTAACGCTTTGTTTATCAACATAGAAACGAATAAAAAATTAAACCTAACCTAACCAATAATACCATATATATATGGTATATTTTATCCTGGATTTCGCGCCCCTTTTTCGTTGCTCCCCTGGACTGGGCCAGTCTCGCCAAGCCCTAGCTACAGCTCTGGCCACCATAACATGCAACCAATTTTCAATCTATAAAGGTGTGAACATTTTAACTGAAAACATGGCATTAAGAGGAAGTTGTACTACTCGCTTGTGTTATCTCCATCTTACTAATATGGTTCATAGGTACCAAGATGCACGTTCAGCAGTTCTCATTCTGTATGGTTAGCAGTAATATAAGAGTAAATTTACCTATTATCAAACTTAAAATTAAGAACATTATCTATGTTCTCTTGTTGAAGTTTAACAACATTTTAAATATTAAGTAAATTATGAGATTTTTTTTATATTAATATTTTACGTAGGTATTCTTATATTGATTTAATTTATTGAAAAATATATTATTATATATCGATATATTTGGTTAAATTATTTTCGGTAAGCCGTGTAACCTGTTTATAACTAAAATATTTTTTTACATAGACCATACCTACACACATATCGTATTTACGGTAGTAAATGATTATGGTTCTATAATCTATGCAATTCTTTCTATAGACTATATAGTAAATATAGGTACGTAATACGTATATATAATATGTGCTACATTATGTAGGTACCTAATTTACTAAAAATAAAACAGAGCAATCTATTGCATTTTTTTTTTTAATATTGTACTTTTAAGTCTTGAGTGAGATTCCTTTTATTTTTTGGATTTTTACTTAAAATATTGGTCGTACCTATACTACCTACGTACTTTTGGTGATAAATGTAGTTTTTACATATTTACAAAAACTTAATGTATAATCATGGTAAATCCTAGTTTAAGTCTTACGTCTTTTTATTTTTTTGTATGGTAACCTATAATATTTCAATTTTACATTCATATTCTAAATCAGAAGCTATTTAAACATTTTGATGATAGGAATTAGGAATAAAAATAATTTGACAAGTGTCAAATAAATAGTTTTTTTTGTTTTTAAGAATTTAAAATATGTATGTGAAGAGTGGCAAGAATGCTAAACTTTTTTGGTTTATATATTAGTTTCATTAACAAAATTAAATATCATACAATACTGATTTTTTTGTCACGGCAAATAATTAGACAAAACTTAAATCATAAGTTCTTCAAACTATTTACCTACCGATATATTATAATATTTTGAATTTCCTGAATGCAATTTGTTTTGAATATTAATACATTTTTTGTACATATCATATCGTCATATTATAGTAATAAGGCGATACGGGGACCTAATACAGTAATACTTATTTTAATTGTATTAATTTGTAAATTTGATTGAATTTATAAAAACAAAATAAAATACGAAATTAACATTTTATATTTTAATTATTCAATAGTTTCTTTTTTAAGCTTGAATTCATCTAAATATCTAATATAATATATTTGGCACAAGACCTAACGTTCTCTAATCTTTCTAAATTTAACACGTCGGTCTCTGGATATTTGTCGAAAGTAATAAACCTATCATGATGTCACGCTTTAACGGAACTCGTAAATATTACGTTTTAAAGCCGGGTTTATCGTATATAATATATTTTATAACTTAAAATATATTTGTGTAGGTTTGTTAATTATTTTTTTTTTTTTAGATATTATTTAAGATGGACACAAATTATTTTATTTGCAACGATTATATTTCCGACTAGAATCAACGCTTCAGCAAGTATGTACTCCGTATATACCTATCTACGCCTACGCTTAATGACTTATACATTAGAGAAACGATTGTAATGCCAATTATACGTATATATTTATTATATAGTATAATATATATATATTTAGATATTATATACTAATATATCATAGCCTATCGGTTTCAGTTACCGCTATTAGGCTATAAAAAAGGATTTTTTACTTTATTTAAAAAATAATATTATACCTTCTTATTATAATGTACGTCATATGAATTTTATTATATTTGGTTACAGATAATAAACCTCAGATACATTCTGGACATTCTACAGATTATTCTGCAGGTACCTAAATAATAAATATACATTTTACTTACTTAATATTAGGAAATAAAATGGACTCACACTACAAACCGTGTCGTGTATAGTTGAATATTATATTCAACTTGTATAGCCGTATAGCCGTATTGGTAATGTTTTTATACCAACATTTGATTTCCTACCTACTTGGCTACTTAGGTATGTACTTAGTTATGCACGATGTACCTACTAGATATTTGGAACACGATATGAATCGGCGTGTAGTGAGGACACCGACCAGTGGCGTACTGGCGTGTATCATAAAAAAAATGAGTGTTGCTCAAATAATTTTAGGTGACCTACCCCTCATAATACTGTTATACCGACCTTTACAATTTCCTATTTTTCTTCTATCAATACTTACCTAGTACCCACCCATATTTGAGGTGTTGCCTGAGCAATGCTGGAACCCTGTGTTACACACCACTGACACCGACCAAGTTTTAATAGATACCTAATAAATTAGTCGGTCATACAAATACTAAAAATCCTAGAATTTATAATATAAGCAGTGTTGCCAACATGCTCATGATGGTACGGAACCCTTCGTGCGCGAGTCCGACTCGCACTTGGCCGGTTTTTTATTAGTTTTTTAGTATCTATTATTATTAGAAAGAACTAAATTTGTCAAGATTAAAACAATAGTAATAAGTAATAACAATCGTATTTATACTAATAAAAAAGATGGCTCTAAGATATTTTATTATTTAACCTTAGATTCTATTTTACCATTTTACCACTTTATTGGTAAATTTACCGATATTTTTTTATGTGAATTCTCCATTTCTAAGTACAATAGTACCTAATTGAACTTGATGAAAGTAATCATCATTGGACGTCTTGGAGGCCTTCAGGCTCAAATAATCCGGATTATTGTAATAGGAGTTTCATTAGGTAGTTTCATAGGGGCATAGATCTTTTAACAATACCAAATAGGTCTATGATATTAAGCTAAATTTAGATCAAGGCTTTAGAGATATACTCGAGTGAAACCAAAGCAAGCAAACCTCTTATTCTTATTATAGGAATATTTTTTCTTTTTCTGATCTTTTAAACCAGCTGAAAAAAAGATTATACAACGATGGTTTTGCCCAATGCATTACCTACTACTGTGTGTTGACAACTTAATCCATAAAAGAATGTAATATTTCCTAAAAAAAAAAAAAAAAGCTGAACCCGAAATACGTCATATTCATTATTGTAAACGCCATTGACCTCATAGACCCATACAAATTATATAAACATGTTCATTATTCACACATCTGTTAAAATCGTACTCGTATTTTACATATTATTATACTATTAATAATTATTATTTATTATGGGTGTACACTCGTCACGCCGTAAAAACGGTAATGTTTTGTACAGATTATGATGAGGACACCAGTAAACCTGTTAAAGACCAAGCATCGGCGCAGGTGCCGTGCGGGGACTTCCGGCCTGGGGAAGACGATCTACAAATAATCGATTTCATTAGAAAATTTGGATTGGATTCGGCTGAAGAAATATACAAAAAAAGTGTAACCAAAGTGACAGGATCTAACCGTTTTCAGACCGCTTATAGGGTGGAAAAAACAGCACGTTTAATAATGCCCACAAGGTATGTAACACAGTAATCAACTATTGTAGAGTGTCTGAGTCTGTTTCTAAACAGTAGGTATACTAATTATTACTAAGTACTAAACACGTACTAACACCCACAAAAATGGTACTTATATGAGTTAATATAATGTCTATTATAAACTGACATATTAATTTATAGTAATCAATACGTAATATATATTATAGATAATATAATAGTCTACACTATTCAGTAGTATAATATAAATAGTAAGTATAGACAAAAATGGTAGTTGGTAGGTATCTACCTACTAATAATAATACTTTTATTATTTTAATTACCTACCTAATCTGCATTAACGCACCTATATGGAAGTGGTTGATGGCCTAGTGCGCTAGTTTAATATTAGCATGTGCACCAACATAGGCGTGCGCACGGGTGCAGCGAATGCTGCTTTCGCTGCATCTGACAATTTATTTTAGATTTAGTGGGCTGATAGATATTTATTTGAAAGGTACATACATAATATGAATAATTTTAAACATATTGAGTATATTGTTAAATTAAAATATAAATGTTCAATGTTATTCAAATGAAAAATGATAATACTATTTTATCAATACACCAAAAGGTACAAGCTCAGGTTCTGTACACAAATGGCTCGATTCGTTAAAACAGTATTAAACATTTTTTTCATTGTCTTAAAATGTTTGTGACAATTCCAGTGACTATATTTGAAGCTGTGAACGTAGCTTTTCAAAACTCAGCATATTATAAAAAACAAATTTAGAAATACTATGTCACAAAAAAGATTTGATACGCTTGTTTTTTTGTTTGTCGAACAAGAACTTTTAATTGATGAGTTCAAACATTTGTTACCTATTAATCGCAGACTTATATTGTAAGTCTCTTTATTCATTTTTATTTTACGTACCTAACTTTTGAGAGTTCAATTAATATTATAACTAATGTATAAATAGTTAATTTTAATTAGGTACTATAATGCTTATAAGTGTTATATTATTACCTATGTGATGTCTAATATAATTATAAAAGTATAGAGTAATATATTATAATACATAAAAATATTATTACTTTTTATTTACAGTTTACTATATTTCTCATAACTATAATAGGCTATAGGCATAGTCGTAGAGAGATGAATTTATATGGGGGGAGGGGGCTATACCCTATAATAATGATTCGGGTACACAAGTGATTATATGAGCGTATAAAATATTCCATTTTTACACAGTTGGGCTAAACAGAATTAAGGGGGGGGGGAGGGGTGGCAATATAAAGAAAATAAGTTTAGGGCCGGTTAAATATGTATGCTGCACCCGACACAAAATCCCGCGCACGCCTATGTGCACCAATATTACTATGTCCACTGGATATTACTAAAATATTAATAAACATTTTTTTACCTATTGGCTATTATAATTAATTATCACTATTTTATTGACTATAATAATTTAAAAAAATATACTTATAAAGTTATACCTATACTTACTTTATAATAACAAATAGTACATAAAAATAATGATTAGTGAAATATAAAATACCTAATGAATACTTACGAGTTACAGATAATAATCATGGCTACCATTCAAAAATAAAAAAAATTACAATACATATTTATACACAACTATTATTTTGATATAAAAAAAAAATGTAGAATTTTGTGTAGGATCGTATAATATTTTTGATATGAGATTTCAACATAAATTATTATATTTTGTATAATATTATTATAGTAATTATAAAATATATATATTATATATTTTGCATTTTTTTTACTATACACTATAATATTATATGGTTAACTTAGTTGATATAATAATATATTTATTAAAATATTTAATACCAAAAGAAACCACATTTAAAAAATATTATAATTTATATAAAAATGGTCCAATTTTTAAAATACATATTTCATTTTAGGATTTTTATTATATTTTTTACATCCGTTATTAGAAGGTATAGATTATTCAACAGCGTGAAACTACATAATATGTGTTCTAATTATTATCTGAAATACGACTGAAAACTTTAACAACTCCAAATTATTTATAGATAGATAAGGTAGGATTTATGATCTATATGGGCTATGAGGCTATCACCGTTCTCAGTTTTGTATGAGAATACCATTAAGTTATTAACTATAAAGTAGGTAGTTAATAATTACTATCATGACAAAATAGATAGGTACCTATCATAAAGTATTATAGTAGTAATACTTATTTTCAGTATTCGCATCTCCTTCAGCTCCGGCCAATGTCATAGTTCTCCACTTCTGATTGGTTGATTTTGTTCTATGCTATATTTGTATGTACCTATAATATGATTGACAGCCATTAATAATAGTGGAGAACAACGATAGTACAATATAGGATGCGTATCAAAAAACTGTGATGATACCTATCTATTTTGTCATGATTATAATATTATTATATTTAAATATTATTAAGTACCTATAGATTAATACTATTATATTTATTAATAGATTAAAATATAGAGGTACACATAATGTTAATACTGTATTATATGTGTTAACAGAAATATATTTCCCTTGGGCATACCTCAACAGTTTTCTTTTGTTGCTACCTTCAGCTCAAAAATAGTAACCAGAGCACAATGGCACATACTTAAGATTGTTGATCATCTGAACAGTACTAATTTACAAATTACACTGAATCAATTTGTGGGAGCTGTAGAGTTCTCTATTGTTAATTACAATGGGTACTTGCAAACTGTAAAATTTGAAGCAAACTACGTAAGTTATTTTAATATTTTAATATATTAGTTTAACAATAAAATCACATATTAGAAAGAAGTAACAATTCATAAGTCATCGTGTACTAACTTTTTGGCTTATATACAAATAAATAGCGGATCCAGAAGTCACCCAGAGAGGGGGAGAATTTTCAAAAATTAAATTAATTATCTTTTTAAAGCCCAATAAAATAATAAAAACACAGCCCTAATATTTTATACATAAGTATTAGATTTAATAATAACTAATAATCATATTAAAATATATATTATGCATTATTTCTTAATTTAATGGTAAAATATATTTTCTCGAAGTTATACAATATTAATTTTATTCTATTATTATTATTCTATTTGAACGCAGGTACCTACTACCTATTATATAATGAAAAGTTCAGCGGAGAGGTACATTTCTTCACAATTAAACATTTTTTTATCTTCTATTTATAATTATTATTTTAGTTAAGAAAAATATTTATCAATTAAAAAATGAGCCATGGTTTCATTTAATTTTTGTTGAAATAGATTAAATATGTAGGTAGTGAGTAAACAAGCTAATTTATTAATTTACCACAAGATAATCAAATAAAATATTTTCAAACTGTTTAGATTTTTGATAGAAATTGGCACAAATTACATTTCGGAGTATTTTACGATAGAGTAGTACTTTACATAGACTGTAAACAAGTTGGTGTTAAAATGTTGGAACCTAGAGGTACAGTGGATATGTTTGGTAATACTGCTTTAGTGACAAATAACGAATATCAAGCAGCACCAGTAAGTCGCGTTCAAAACTATACAATATTAATTTTAAATTATAAATTAACTTAATTTAGGTGGATGTACAATGGATAACACTTAGTTGTGATCCAACGAAACCTCAACGGGAAGGATGTGCAGAATTGTATCTAGTAATAATTGAAAATATTTTTTACTTATTTATATTTAAAATTTTTAAATAATTTAAAAGTTAAAACTGTCATAAAGATGAGAGAAGAAACTGTACAAATTCAGCAGCCAGATGTAGCTACTACTGGTAGTAATTGTCCTTATCGAGAAAATCAATGCGCAAACAAACTTCCACCAATTGTGAATCAGAGTAAACCGGGACCACCGGGACCCCAAGGTCAAGAAGGGCCTCGAGGACAAACAGGACCACAAGGCCCACCAGGTCAACCAGGAATTCCAGGAGTCGAAGTAATAAAAATTGTATTTAATTATATTTTGTACAGTTAAATTATAATACTTATAAGTTATTAATTTATTTTATTCAATTAATGGCATACATGTAATAATTTGTTTTTTATTAATCTTCGTTCCATAAATATCAATATGTACAATTTATTTAAAGGGCCCTCGAGGATATCAGGGTTTACCAGGTACACCAGGTATACCAGCATTGCCCGCTTTACAAGGAGAAAAAGGAGAACAAGTAAATATTGAATAATACAAATTATGTAACTAGTATAATATTAATTTATAATGAATCAATTTAATTACAGGGAGAGCCTGGAATTCAAGGCAATAGAGGTGAACCTGGACTCCCTGGAACTATAACTTATATTCCAGCTAAACCAGAAACACAATACATAAGACCGGTAAGTATTTATTTGCTAATGCCTAAGTTCTAAGACTTTAAGTTGATAAATTAAATATGATTTTCTTAAGAATGTAGATGATATATTATTCAATGAACTTAAGTGCGATAATTTTACTAGTCCCTGAAGTTTCTTAAATTCACGCTTAAACCATGTGTGATCTGTATGTGTATCGCTCCACAACTATATTTCTATAAAGGGATCGCAACGTATTTTTTGTATGTTTTAGACCAGTAAGTGGTGGTAAATTACACATAGCTACTTCGGAATGTCCGATTTAAATTTTTTACACATGTATGAACTCTTTGACTAAATATCTAGGCTTTTTAGGAAATTGATTTTCAATTTTCAATTTTAAAAGACCTTAAAATCAAGAGTTTTTTTCAAAAATTCCATGAAATAATTGCTTTACATTTGTATTTATTTTGAAAATATCTGATTTTAAATCAAAAAAGTGATTTCTAAAGAGCATAGTCTATAGTAGCTTATAAATTCAACCAATTTTTTCAATATTACAATCAATTTTCAGGAAGTATATTTAATTTACAACCGCTTTTAGTAGTTTTTATACTTTATAGTAGTGCAAACAAGAATATTTTAATTTTTCGTGAATTATTGATATGTGCATGCGCGTGCGAGAGTTGCTTTCGGTGGCGGTCGCCCTTACAGTGATTCTCGAAAACACACACTAATGCTCATTTACTACTCACACATAGCCCAAATGTTAATCTCATCTGAATTGTCTAAATATTACTGATTAATCCTTAAAACATGATACGCTGGACTGCTGCGGGGCCCCCTTAATCTCTACCGCGGTCTTATGTTGTACAGGTTTTTTAAATCTTATTATAATTTGTGTTATTTATATTACTTAAATGTACTCGATGTATAGGATGACTGCAGTGTAGCGTAAGTTTCCACACCACCTATGCTTGTTAAATGACAAAATATCACATCACCAGCAGTAGCGTGTCTAGGATTTTTTCAAGGGGGGATATACAATTTTTAATAAACACATTATTTTTATATTATTATATACATGTTGTATTGTGCACAAAAATTGGTCTACGGGGGGATATGACCCCCAATCACCCCCGTAGATACGCCACTGTCGACCATGTTGTTTAAAAGCAGAGGTATTACACGTGGCGCATTTTTATTATTGTGGTTTATTATTGAGAAGACTGCACTTCTCAAGTATAAAATAATAATACGCGTTTATATAAATCAATAAAACATATTTTAATATAAATAAAAATATATAAATCGTTAAATAGGTTTTAATTTATAATTTTTAGTTAAGTCGCAGCACGGCATTAGCACATTTTCAGCTGACTATAGTGCTGAATTTTAGTAAGTATTTCAGCCTCTGCAGGAAATGATAGGCTGCTGGCGTTGAGAGATTTGTATTTAACATTTGTCACGTACTCACAGAAACACATAGTATTATAATTTATAAGTCCAATAAGTGGACTAAAAATGGGTTAAAATATTGCGGGTGCCTATACGTGTTTCATATTAGAAACCGGGTAAAAATGTTGTGGGTTTCGGGTTTCATATTAAAAACCGGGTAAAAAATGATCGTGGGTTTCTGGTTTTGCATTCAAAACCAGGTGCAATATGTTTGCGGGTTTCGCGTCCAAAACCGGGTACAATTATTGGCGAGTTACGAGTATAAGGTATAAATAAAGGTGAAGTTCTACGCAAGTTATGAGTTTTGCATTAAAAACTTGGTGAAATTGTTTGGGGGTTACGGGTATAAGAGTGGGTAAATTTACTACAACAAACTCATTAAGGAGCAAGCGGGCTTTAGGCATGGTAAATCATGCACAAGCCAAATTCTCAACTTAACTCAATTTATCGAAACTGGTTATGAAGAAAAAAAGATTAAGGGCATAACCTTCATAGACCTCACAACGGCCTATGATACCGTAAACCACAATTTACTTCTGGAAAAACTGTACAAACTCACTTATGACCATAAACTAGTTAAAGTTGTTGAGACATTACTTTGAAACAGACTGTTTTTTGTAGTCCTGGAGAGTAAAAAGAGCAGATGGAGAACCCAGAACAATGGGCTCCCCCAGAGCAGCGTATTGGCTCCAAAACTGTACAACGTCTATACAAACGACCAACCTATCCCAACACAACCAGGTGAAAAATCCTTTTTATACGCGGTTGATACGCTGATGATGCGGCTCTGGCAATCCAAAGTAATGACTTTGAGGAAGTAGAACGTAAGATGAATACTTATCTTCAGACTATGCTAGATTATTACCAGAAAAACCACCTAAAACCTAACCCAGATAAGACCCAGGTATGTGCCTTCCACCTTCGTAACAGACAAGCACATCAGAAACTTAAGATCACATGGCAAGGAAAAGAACTTGAGTACACTACCTTCCCTAAATATTAAGGGGTAACACTGGATCGTTCGTTAACTTTTAAGCAATATTGCGAAAACACGAGAAAAAAGATAAACGCAAGAAACTCTCTGATTAGGAAACTAACTGGATCAACCTGGGGCGCCAATCCTCACACTCTAAGAGTCTTTGCATTATCTCTGTGTTTCTCAGTGGGAGAATTCGCCAGTCCTGCTTGGAGCAGGATGTAAAGCAAGTAGACGTCGCACTCATGTCGTCTCATAACAGGTTGCTTAAAGAACACACCAACCAGTAAAATCTTTCCCCCAGCAGGTATCGACCCTCCTGACATTCGCCGGGGAATCAAAGCTGACTGAGAAAGAACGAAGCAAAAATACGATAAGCTTCATCCAATGTTTGGAATAAGCCCCCCATCCACTCGCCTGAAATCAAGGAGGAATTTCCTAAAGTGTACACAAATTTTGGAAAAAATCAGGACCAAGAAAGGATCGACAGATGGAAATTCTCCTTGACAAAGAAACTGAGAAGTGGATGATACCGGCCGAATACTTGCCTGCAGGTAACAATTTAGAGTGGCCAATGTGGAGAGCAATAAATAGACAAAGAGTAGGGGTTGAGCGATCCAAAGTAAACCATGCAAAATGGGGTCTCATTCCTGTTGAGGATACATACTGGGATTGTGGACAGTTTCAGACCATGTCCCAACTAATAAGCTGCCCAAGCTGCCCAACTTCCTACACAATGGACGACATCATACTAGCAACAAAGGAAGGAATAGAAGTGGCCAAGTTCTGGCAAGATAGTATATGACACATAATTATTTATTTGCTATTTCCCTACCATTTATTTATTACTACTATTTATTTATTTTTGATTTATTTATCCATGTTTCCTTACTTACTTATTTATTTATTTTTAATATTTTATCGACTCATAATTGTTAATTTATTCAATACTAGTCATATTTATATACAAGGTTGCTTGAAACGTAAAAAAAAAAAATTAGAGATCACCAAAGTCCTATTTCTAAGTCTTCAACTACTCTCTATTGCTATTGGACCTCTCTATTCAACCTGTCTTAATTCTTAAATTTCGTGAGACTCATTCATAAACATTTTTTTACAGTCCTGGAATAAAGTGTTTATTTTGTGTGTGTGACGCTGGTCGGCGATAGTGGGTGATGTGTTAGGTGTGTGGATGAATTGGTGAGGGGACGACAATATCAAATAAATACATTTTACAAAATACGTAAAATCATCTTACTTGGATTAGGCATCTATGGTTTATAGCTTAGCTGCGTCGATCAAGACTTATATCAAAATAATTACTTACCGTCACTTGGACTCAATGACTTTTCTATAAAGCTTGACGGTGTTGAAACAATGTAATTTGTAGATGCATAAAACTATTTCAGATCTGTGCTCTGCAGAGAGATATAATACTTCGTTAATAATTGCATTCATTTTTGATGTGTGTGACTATAAACCTAAAAAGTGTAATGGTTTTATGTTGAAAACAAAAAGAACGTATACTTCATCATCTAAAAAAAACTAAAGTTAAAAAGAAAATAGGAAAACGTTGAGCAAATAAAAATTATAACAGTAATCAGAAAAATATAAATAATGTTGTTCATGGAGTATAAGCTGATGTATATTATACAAATTTATTTTGAACATAATAATTAAAACTGTACCTATAATAACACTAATATAAAATTATAACTATATGTAGTATACTATTTAGCCAACATATAATCTATTATTCATCGATATAATATTGAATATGAATAACTTGTATGTGTACGTTTGATTATATATTGTGTTTGTGGCCAACACACGATACTAAAAATTAATACCAATTAGGTATAGTTTTCCACAAAGCCTAAGGGACCAGCGACATAGGCGTAGCATGATGAATTTTTTTTTTTTTTGGGGGGGGGGGGGCTATAGCCTCTTTTTTTGTGGTATGCCGGAACTTTTTACGAATTACTTCTCAAAAGGGCTATAATGATTCCGGATACAGAACATAATATCCTACAAATATAACTATGGAAAAATGTAAAGGAATTTCCTTTAAGGAAAACAATATAAAAAGTACTAAAGAAGCCGATTTTAAAGTAAAATATAAATAATTAATATACTACTATACATCGTATTATTATCAAATACATATTTTAGATTCCGAGTGGAGCGATGAATGTATTGATTTTTTTATGATGTGTGTTTTTTTATTTTTATTTTTTTTTTGTGTCTGTCATCACCTCTTAGATTTTCTTCAAAAGTATCTTTTCTAATAGGAAAGTGAATCTAGTTGGTACTTTGTGGGGTCGAAAGTAAAAATTTTCCAGTAGTTTTCAAAAGCGACATGAAAAACAAAAGAAAAATTAAGGAAAAACGGAAATTTGTACGCAAAATCTGTTTTCGAGAAAATCGATTTTTGTTTTTGGTGCAACTCTAAAACAAATGACCGTAGGTCAGGGATGGCGAACCTCTTGATAACTGCGTGTTTACGATATATTCCAATAATAAGTTAAAGATAGTTTCAAATTATCAATAATTTTTTTGGAAAGTGAAGTAAAAATTATGAATTATATTTTAAATTGGCGTGTCACTGAAATAATGCGCGTGACATAGGTTCGCCATCCCTGCCGTAGGTACATGAAATTTTGACTCAATGTTTATATTAGCATTTTCTATACACCGTAACATTTTCCAAATATTTTGAGCTGTTTACGGACATTTTCAGTTTCCATTTTTTTTAATTTCTAGATTCTGAGTGAAACGATGAATGTATTTTTCTATAATTATCAATAAAATTATATTTGTTGGTTAAAAAAGCTTGAACATTTAATAGAAGGCTGCTAGTATATTGTTTCAAAGGCAAATTAAAAATCCATAGTCACAATTTCTTTTTATAAGCATATAAAGTTCAAATATTGATAAAATACGTAATATGACGAAAATTTGAAAATTATTTTGAGTTAGAAATTCATGAAAAATTTTCTTTTTAAATCTAAAATGTAATACAAGATGTATCATAAGTTTGTCTACATTTTTAAAAAAAAGAATGTCTACAAGAAAATCAAATTAAATTTTTATGAGTGTTTGAAATTCATATTTGTACAACATTTGATATTCACTCGATTTCTCTTGTAACGATTTTCTTAATTTATTGTAATTAAAAAACGCTCAATATGGCCGCCAAATTGTTGCAATCTGATTCTACATTTTCCTATATAACTTGGGTTTGTATTTTGATATTTACCTATATTATTAGTGATTATTAATCAGTATAAAATGTGCTTTTTAATGGTATATTTTACATTATTATTTAAGGTCATAATTTCAGAAATTTTTGTAACTTTTTTTAAAAATTTTGAATTTTATTTTGAATTTTTGAGACATTTTGCTAAATAACACGGAATCCGTTGTATTTAGCTAAAAATATGATATAAACTTTTTTTTTCATAAAAAAATTACCTTCCAAAACAATTTTGCATAGCGAGAGACTCGTTCGGCAACAATGTAGTTTAGACGGGTTATGAAAAGTATTAAAGCGGCTTTATAACTGTTTAAGTAATAAATGTAATTATTTTAATTTTTGGTTTAAATGTATTTACACCAAATATTATAGCTTTTTTTAGGGATAACTGAAAGATAAATTTTAAATATTAAGTACAAGAATGAGAAGCAAAATAATGTACATTATTATTCCAGTTTAATATTCAAAGTTAATAATATCCATACATTTTAAAATACACTTATTTAAGATATTTAAATAAAATAAGATCTTGCTTAATTACAATCACCAATTCAGTATCCGGATAATGTTGTAGCAATACCAGGATTAAGCATGTGTATTACAGCTGCTCCATCAAACATTTTGGCTGTTACATTCGGTTGGCTGTCATTAAAGCTAATGTCACATTTTGTTTGAATGCAGTCAATAATATCAGACTTATTGGTTGGCTTTCAGAGCTTTCCATCTTCTGAAATAGATGGTGGGTACATTTGGTTTTCGTGAGAAAAGAAATCATCAATATTTGCATCCCGTGCTTCAGATGCGACATACAATCTGCAGAACAAATTAGAGTCTTTACGCAAGTTAGCAATCTCAGACTTTGCCTTATCCGTTTTTTTTGTTATAGTCTTGAAGATGTGAATATTGGTTCTAGGAATAATTTCATGAATTGAATTTTGTATTAGATTGAGACGAGACTTGACAAATTCATCATACTGTTGTAGTCCTAAAGTAAATGCTTCTGTAACACACTTGACAGCTTCGACACTTGCAATTACTTTGAACTCCCTATTAACACCAAATAGGTTTCTTCAAACGTATTTCTATTTTCGGTAAAGACGTTAATCATTTCTTTGACATGGGTCAAAAACTTTTTCTCAAATGCATTATTATCTTCATGGTGCTTTGCACCCACGTCTTTTTCATCTTTTAAAAATGATTTCTTTTCAAATTCCTCAATTAAAGAACTGATCCTAGGGCCTGATACAATCCATTTAAGTATAGCATTTTCATTATCAAGAACCCCAATAGCGCCACCTTCGCCTTTTATAAATTTATTATTGTGTTCTTGAAGCTGGTCGTTGGATATTGCAAAATGGTTTAGCAGTTTTGGTGCTCGTTAAGTTGCCACGAAGAAATTCAGCATGTATATCTGGATGTTTTTCTGGAAGGTCCTGTAGAGTGCGTACGAAAAGTGGCAACCAACGAGAATAGTGGACTGCGTCCAACACAAATGTCCATAGACATAATTGAGCCAAAGTATCGACGTACATTGTAAAGTTAGATGTACGAAAATTTTACTTTTTAAATCTAAGATTTGAAAATATAATACAAGATTTCTCATATGTTTGTCTACCTTTTTCAAAAAAAAATGTCTATAAGAAAGTAAAATTTAATTTTTATGAGCGTTTGAAATTCATATTTTTACAACATTTGATATTCACTCGATTTCTCATGTAACAATTTTCTTATTTTATTGTAATTAAAAAATGAATGACTGTAGATACTTGAAAATTTCACTAAATTTTTATATTAGCATTTTCTATACACGATCAATTTTTGAAAATAATTTGACTCTTTTTGAGCTGTTTACGGACATTGTCAGTTTTAAATTTTTTTATTTTTTTTTTTCTATAAATATCATATTTCATATGACATTATTGATTTGGGTATAATTGAGAGGAGAGGTGGACCACGTCGTCCAGAAGTCTGAACTAGCAGTAATTTAATTGAATACCATTCACTTGCCGAAAAATCATGTTAAAATAAGTGAAAATTTTGTTTTCTTAATGTGTTATTGTTTCACTCGTATTAAAAATACCTATAGTACATAAATATATACATTTGAAATTATTGTTAATATATATAAAGTTTTAACTGTTTTAAAGGTCTGGAGGAATGGGAATTCTTTACAATTTGTGCACCCCTAAAAATATTGGCCTAGTTGCGCAATTAGATACAATTAGATACAATTAGATTTAAAGTACATAGTATAGGCTGATAGACCTTCTACGCTCAGAATCGTTTTTTGTATGCAATTATAACACCTACTGCAGTACAACAGAGCGGTTATGGTTACCTATACCTACCTACTTTCCGATTTTTAAATATTTTGCCCATATATTTTCCACAGGGAAAACTTAGCACTCCAGGTGAAAAAGGAGATAGAGGAGAACCCGGATTGCCAGGTTATTCAGTATGTTATTTATTAATTATTTCTTATGGTTATAGTAGTGTTGTAAAGAATAAAAAAAGCTAATCAATTGTTTAAAATATATTCGAATAATAATCATAACATTTTACTGAAATACTTAGAAATAAACATGTTTATTACATAATGAAATAAATATAAATTAAGTAAATTAAAAAAAAAAAAAAAATTATAACTTCTTTTCATATAGTTTGTATTGAGTATTTTTATTTAAATGTTTCTGCTCTGATAAGTAGTAACTTTACAACACTGCGTATGAACGTATAATATTATAATAATATGTATTATAATTGCATAATCACATTTTTTATTAGGGAAATGGTTTTACTGAAAATGAGATAAAAGAAATGTGTAAATCAATTTTGAAAGGTAAATTTATTTTTTTTTTAAGCTAAATTACGTATTAAGCTGCACTCAGTACTATATTATAGTACTTACTATATAGTTTAGTGACTATGCTTTAGTGCCATATTAAGTCTCAAAATATTTTTATTTAAATGTGTTTTAAAAATAGTTAGATAAACTTCAATAATCGAAATGTAGTGAAAGAAGTTTATTTAAATAATAATAAATAAGTTTCCTTAGTTCCCAATATTAATATTTTAATTGATTTAAAAATTGACTTGTCAACTTTTTATAAAAATAGATTTCTAGCATATACCTAAAATTCACTTGATCCTTTTTATATCTTAAATAATATTCATTACGGAATTTACACTCTACCATGCCTTGCTCAAACCATATTTTGAATGTACAGATTTTAATAATATTTTGATGATCATTCCTAGAACAATTAGCAGAACTAACAAACACCTTAATTGGTCCACCTGGCCCTCCAGGTCGGTCAATTATAGGTAAACCAGGTCCACCGGGTACTCAAGGTCCACCAGGTAATTTTATGACATGAACAGTTTGCAAAAAGTGAACAAATTAAATTAATATATGTTATTTTTAGGGGAGCCTGGGTCACCAGGCTTAGGAATGCCGGGCGAAAGAGGTTTTCCGGGATCTCCTGGTATGCAAGGGTCAACCGGTAAGTTTTTAACTGTTAAATTATTATGATTAAGGAAAATAATAACGCTCAGTGTAGAAAATAATAGTTACAATTTGGATAAATTTGTTATTAGGTACTTATATTAAGGGGGCTGGAGCGTAATCAATTCTAAGGAGTAAAAACTAGGCATTTTATATTTCTGTTTATCTGGGTCTTGTGTATGTGTTGAAAGTAAATAAACATTAGTGTACGTAATTCGTAGTACTGATCACGTTTTATAGGGGCATCATAGTGATCGGGATGTATGTCTATTATTTTACCTACACGCATGCACATGTCACCTAATATTGTTTTATAAAATGACAAACATTTTTTTTCAAAAAATACTACCTCTGACTTCAATCACTACGCTCAGTAGGATGTTCCGATTTAAATTTTGAAAGCAGATTTGAGTTTTCCTCAATTTAATATGCTTTAACTGTCGTACATTTTTCATATTCTATATCAATGTATTTAAATTTGAATTATGAATATGATCTATTTTTACTCTTTTTGTTAGTGAATTTCTAAGTAAAAAAAAATAAAAATCAGAAAAATGAAATTGTTAAAGCATAGATAATTTAGTGACAAATATAAATTTGCTTTCAAAATTAATATCGGAACATTATATTGGGCGTAGTGATTGAAGTCGTGAGCTATGTTTTAATACGTACACGTACGTTATACCATATTTTCGTTCGCTAGTTTCAATAGGCTGCTGTCATTTTTGATTTTAGAGTGAATTGACCTATTATCAAACTTTTAGGTAACAACATTATACTGTGCCTTCTCGTTG
>NC_042495.1:72036786-72039483 GCF_005508785.2 Acyrthosiphon pisum | reverse complement strand
TCAAAAATGATAGCACCCTATTGGAACTAGCGAACGAAAATTTGCTATGTCGTACGTTTGTAAGACGGAGACAACACATGCGGGTACGACGTCCTCTTAATTATTATTTTTTATGCCTATTTTCATAAAAGAAATTTTCTATCTAGATAAAGAGGTTACCTATATATACATAAAGAAAGACCTCTCTCAGTCTCGCTAGATAGATTAAACATTATTTTCACTGAGAATCGTTTTTCTTATACAATGACATTATATCACTGAATTCAAATTTAGCACCATCCATTACAGTGTCCCACTTGAAACCTTCTGTACAGCAGAGCGACACCCACTTGCCCACTTTTTTTATTCTAGTACTGTTGAATTCTTATTGGTAGGTTCTGAAGGACCAGTTGGGCCAAAAGGAGATAAAGGAGAGCGTGGAACCGAAGCTGTTGCATATGAAGGACCACCTGGACTACCCGGTCAACCAGGTATTAATATTTAATATATATTAAGCTTAACATTTTTTCTAATGTATTAAAATTTATTTTTAGGTCCAAGTGGAGCACATGGCAGACCAGGAGATAGGGGTGAACCAGGAAGACCGGGTATAAATGTCATTTATTACATACGTTTACATACTTATTTTTTAATGTTAATTAATTTAAGCTATACAAATTAATATTTGTTGTCTACATACAAGTCTTTGATGTTGATCTGATAGATAACTTGCATATTTTTAAACAGGTCCAATTGGTCCAATTGGTTATCCTGGACCTCAGGGTTCGCCAGGATACTGTGAAATGTGTAATAATGCCTACTATGCAGGTAGACCACCAGCAGCAGGAAATTTCAAAGGACCTTGAGTTATACATGCAAAATATGTACCTATACAATATATTATTTTATATTAAATTATGTATTATTTATATTAACTTGAACTAATAAATATTTATTAAAATAATAATAAATATTTTTAGTAAAAATGAAAATGATAAAATGAAAACCATTCAAATTGGTTATAATTTATTAATTGATACTAACGAAAAAAACGTTCATAGACCATAGTCCTTAACTGATAATACGTTTTCTAATAGTAAGTATATAGGAAAATAAATCTCGCAGACATTAAACAATATTATTACGTCTAGTTTTGATTGTGTAAAGCTGACAACTGTAAAAGATTTAAAACTATTTTACATTAACTATTTGATTTATATTTTACTGCAATTTTTCTAAAATACTTGAAAAAATTGTAAAAAAAAGAAATTGATGTCCTATTTAGAAAAGTACGAACTTCTCTCAAAGCCAGTTTTGGGAATATAGATAACTAAAATAATATCTAAGTAAAGATATTAGATTATTGATAGGAATTTATTTAGATAAAGATATAGATAAAATACAGTAAGTATATACACTATACAGATAAATGGTATTTATTCTAGATAAAAAAAATAACATTTTGATCAGTAGAAAGCAGCTAATGGAATAAATATAAAATCAAGAAAGTCGTGGCATAAGCTATTTTTTAATTTTATTGACATGCCTATTGTAAATTATTTTATACTTCATAAACAACTAAAATTAGAAAAGATTTCACTAAAAGTCTTTCGTAGGAGGGTTAGCCCCAAATCAGCCTAATAAAAAATCAAAAATATTTCTCCATCCAAGTATCTAATCATTAACCACATGTAGGCCAGACACGGATCCAGAGCAAAGATCTGGGGGGGGGGGGGGGAGGCAAGAATTTTTTTGCAACACAAATACAATTATAATAAAATATTATACTTTACTAAAAATGTTTTTATAATAGTAGGGTAATCAATGTGATAAATAAATAATTGATTATCTATATATATAAGAATCTCACTTGATTTTGGAGTCGAAGGAAACTGGTTTGTTTGTTTATTTATTATTATCATTATTAATTATTTATTTATTTGTTTGCACTTGCATTTTTCCATTTGAGATATATATTATTCTGTATTCATTGGACAAATAATTTATTGTTACATTTTTTTCCACCTTATCTTTATTTTATAATAAAAAGAATAAAATGTACCACTCCAGTGGTTGAATTCGAAATGTAGAATATATAATATCCTGACAATATCCTATTAAGCCTTAAGTTTAGATGACCAATGTCAGGAAAACTTTATAAATAAAAAAAAAAAAAAATCCTATTATGATTTTTTTTTTTTTTTTTTTTTAACATTTATTTGAATATATACAATCTGTAATAATGGTTACAATAGGCATATGGGCTGAATTTACAATGGTTGTGATTACGTGAGGTGAGTAGCAACCCAGCGGTAACACTCGACATGAAAATGATTATAATAACAATAACTAAAAAAAAGGCGGGTAAGTCGTGGATGTCGCTCTGCTGTACAGTAGGTTACAAGTGGGTTACTGTAATGGATGGAATTAAATTTGAATCCAATGATATTATATCATTGTATACGAAAAACGATTCTGAACGGAGATGATTTGTGAGTCTAGGATATATAATTTTTAAAGAAAAACTTATGGAGAACCTTGTACCAAATTTTAAAAACTTAGTTATAAAAGAAAAAATTTTTACGATTTTTCAACCACTAAATTACTTGCAAATTTTCGCAATTTTGACATATTTCGTATAAATTTGAACTTTAAATGCTTATAAATAAAAATTGTGACAATGTATTCCTTTTATTTTGCAACTGCTATTGTAAAAAT
>NC_042495.1:72032542-72033955 GCF_005508785.2 Acyrthosiphon pisum | reverse complement strand
TAGACCTTGTATTTATTGGGTGGTAAAATTATACAAACCTTAAATAGCAGCTCCTAAAATATCTTGATTTTCGTACAACACATTTGATTTCAACTTAATTGTTTGAATGACTTTATTTTTTTATTTTTTTTTTTTATTTTTGTGTCTGTCATCACGTTTTAGGACAGTAAAAGTGCTTGGATTTTCTTCAACAGTACCTTTTCTGATAGGAAAGTGAATCTAGTTGGTACTTTGTGGGGTCAAAAGTAAAATTTTTCCAAAAGTTTTCAAAAGCGCCGTGAAAAACAAAAGAAAAATTAAGGAAAAACGGGAATTTTTACGCAAAATCTGTTTTCGAGAAAATCGATTTTGGTTTTTGGTGTAACTTTAAAAAAAATTACCGTAGATATATGAAATTTTGACTGAATGTTTATCTTAGCATTTTCTATACACCATAACATTTTCAAAATATTTTGATTTGTTTTGAGCTCTTTACGGACATTTTCATTTTCCAGTTTTTTTTAGTTTTTTTCTAAAAATATCAATAAAATTTTATTTGTTGGATAAAAAAGCTTGAAAATTTAATAGAAGGCTCCTAGTATATTGTTTCAAAGGCAAATAAAAAATATTAAAAATCGTTAGTCACAGTTTTTTTTTATAAGCATTTAAAGTTCAAAAAATGACAAAATATGGAAAAATCACGAAAATTTGCAAATTATTTCGAGTTAGAAATTCATAAAAATTTTTCTTTTTAAATCTAAGATATGAAAATGTAATAAAAGATTCCTTATAAGATTATCTACCTTTATCAAACAAAAAATATCTATATAAGAAAGTCAAATTAAATTTTTATGATCGTTTGAAATTCAAATTTTTACAACATTGGATATTCACTCGATTTCTCATGTAGCGATTTCCTTATTTTGTTGTAATTCAAAAACGAATAACTGCAGATACATGAAAATTTTACTGAATGTTTATATTAGTATTTCCTATACACCATAAAATTTTGAAAATAATTTGATTCTTTTTGAGCTGTGTACAGACATGGTCAGTTTTCAATTTTTTTAGTTTTTTTTTCTATAAATATCAATAAAGTTTTATCTGTTGGGCCAAAAAGTGTATAAATTTAATACAAAGCTCCTGATATATTGTTACAATATCAGTTGAAAAGTATTAAAAAAACATAGGCACAATTTTTTTTTATAAGCATTTAAATATCAAATTTTGACAAAATTTATCAAATTTTAATTTGAAAAATTATTTTGTAGTTAAAAATTTATAAAATGTTCAATTTTTGTATCTCAGAATTAAAAATTTAAAACAAGATTCCACATAAGTAATTAATTCTGTTACCAAAAAATTTAAAAAATACATTTACACAGTTTATTTTTATAGTCATTTTAAGTACAAATTTGGACGAAATTACATATT
>NC_042495.1:72030248-72031177 GCF_005508785.2 Acyrthosiphon pisum | reverse complement strand
TATGGACAGAAACTGTTTGTTGACAATCTCGGTAAGGAGATTAATTAGTGGAGTAATTAAAGAGTTAAAATTAGAAATAAATTCTGATAAAACATTTGAGATGGATTCCATGGAAGAGGTTACCGTTTTGGTCGCTGCAGCATAGGATTTCCTTGGAAACTGCCGAGCATGATCACCTGGGACATCGTTTGACGAAGACTTTGTAGGCGTTGGTACATTTGTATTTTTGCGTTTTTTTTGTAACGGATTGATAAACACGGCATCCTTTGTAGTTGGCCGTGTGTACCTCAGAACAGAGCGCACATTTGGCTGGACTAGCTAGGTCCTTTGTGCAGTCCTCGGAGCGGTGATCTCCACCGCATTTGACGCACCTAGATTCGTGGTGACAGTAGTTATCGGTATGGCCATACAAAAATAATTATTCCTATAATTTGTTGCCCCAATGCCAGGAATTTTGTTTGGATTGCTATTTTTCTGAAACGTTATTAAGTATTTATATAAGTATCGACACGATTACATAAATAATATAGGTAACTACCTACATCATATTAAGCTATGTGTTATTATTTAAATATAATTATATATGATTGTTGTTTAAGACCAATTTGTCCCTGCATATTTAAATTTTATATTTTGAGCATTCCCATATTTTATAATCACTGTTAAACACTACAATATTATGCTGGCAAAACATTGTTGTAAATTCTATTTTGAATAAAATAATAAATTTCTTATACTACTTCTACTGACATCTAACTCACTAGTAGGTACTAAGTATACATTTGGATTTACCTTAACAATTTGTATGTATAACATAACAAAATTAATTAAACGATATACGTACATAATAGCACATAGGTAAAATGTATATATATTATAATGTATGCTATCGTATCGATATGTACCCATATAGAGTATAAAGTATAGGC
>NC_042495.1:72024785-72030148 GCF_005508785.2 Acyrthosiphon pisum | reverse complement strand
GTATTAATAAATTGCAGCAGTTTGTATAATGTATCTTATCGGTTTTGTTGCAGATCGTATAATGTTAAATTTTGTTTTGTCACAGTTAACATACCGACTTTTGAAAAAAGGTTAATTTTGCTGCAGTTTACACGCAACTCCTGATATTACATGAAAAGTATGTATTTTCTATACAGGATAAAATATTCAAAATATTTTGATTTGTTTTGAAGTGTTTGGGGACATTATCAGTTTCCAATTTTATTAGTTTTTTTTTCTATGAATGTCAATAAAACTTTATTTGTTGAGTAAAATACTTGAAAATTTAATACATGGCTCCTACTATATTGTTACAATGACATTTGAAAAATCCTCAGTCACAGTTTTTATTTTTCTTACCATTTAAAGTTTAAAAATTAACAAAATATGAAATAAAGAAACTGTGATTATGTATTTTTTAGATTTTTTGGTAACAGAATAAACTACTTATTTATTAAAAATTATTACGAATTCTTAACTCAAAATATTTTTCCATATTTTGTTAATTTTTAAAATTTAAATGAAAAAAAAAAAAACTGTGACTAAGGATTTTTCAAATGTCATTGTAAAAATATAGTAGGCGCCATGTATTTAATTTTCAAGTATTTTTACTCAACAAATAAAGTTTTATTGACATTCATAGAAAAAAAAACTAATACAATTGGAAACTGATAATGTCCCCAAACACTTCAAAACAAATCAAAATTTTTTAAATATTTTATCATGTATAGAAAATGGAAATATAAACAAACAGCAAAAATGTCATGTATACATGTTCATTTGTTTTAGAGTTACACCAATAACCAAAACTGAACAATTTTTATGTTGTTTTTTCCAGCGCTTTTGAAAACTATTGAGAATTTTAAAATTTGACCCTTCGAATGCACCAACTAGATTCACTCCCCCATCGAACATGATACTGTTGAAGAAAATCGAAGCAGTTTTACTGCCCTAAATCGTTATGAAAGACAAAAAAAAAAAAAATCACACATCATTGTAAAATCAATACATTCGTCGTTTCACTCCGAATCTAAAACATATAATTGTTAATGTCTAAAAATTATAATATAAAATTTATATTATAATTTTCAGACACAATATTTAATATTAAGAAATAAGTTAAATTGTATTCAATAAGCCTGTATAACCTACCTACCTATATAATTAAATTTTGAACAAAAATTGGGTTTTAATTTAATTTTTCTTTAATCTCTACTTGAATTTTAATTTTTTCAATGATATATAAATTATGTTCACCTATAATATAAGTATGTATTTGTAATTAAATAATTATAATGTGATAGGTATACTAATTATAGCGTTTAAAAAATATTTGCTCAATAGTTTGTATGTGTTTGTGAGTAATATAAACTAATATTGTAGTCCGGGGGTTTTTAGTTTGATTACCACATGTATAGTATACCTATACTCCGGCCCACGAGAGTCCATATGTCAGAACGCGTCCGTCACTGCGCATCGGCACGTTGCCGAATAGTGGGAATGGCATCATGGTGGGAGAAAACAGACGTCACGTATTACTATATGAATGCGCGGTTTACGTATGGACTCTCGTGGGCCGGAGTATAGGTATATTGAAGCTAGTAGTATACTTTTATTGCGAAAAATGAAATTTAAGTACCTAAATAAATATATTCTTTTTGTATAATTTTAGATTCTGAGTGGAACGATGTATTGATTTTACAATGATGTTTTTTTTTAAATTTAAAATTTTTTTTTTTGTGTCTGTGTACACGATAAGTAGTCGAAATAATGCTTCGATTTTAAACTTCAGTGTCTTGTTTTATTTGAAAGTGAATATTGTTGGTGCATTGGGGAGGTAAAAATTTAAAATTCCCAGTAATTTTCAATAGCACCGTTAAAAACAAAAGAAAAATTAAGGAATAATGGGAATTTTTACGCAAAATTTGTTTTCGAGAAAATTGATTTTGATTTTTGGTGTAACATTAAAACAAAATATGACCGTAGATACATGAAATTTTCACTGGTTGTTTATATTTCCTTTTTCTATACATGATTAAATTTTCAAAATATTGATTTGTTTTAAACTTTTTAGGGACATTTTCAGTTTCCAATTTTATTGGTATTACTTTCTATGAATGTCAATAAAACTTTGTTTGTTGAGTAAAAATACTTTAACATTTAACACAAGGCACCTACTATATTGTTACAATCACATTTGAAAAATATTAAAAATACTTAGTCACGGGTTTTTTTTTATTATAAACATATAAATTTCAAAAATTGACAAAATTTGGAAAAATCACGAGAATTAGCAAATTATTTTGAGTTAAGAATTCATAACAATTTTTCTTTTTAAATCTAAGATTTTAAATTGTAATACAAGATCATTCATAAGTTTGTCTATCTTTATCAAAAAAAAAAAAAATGTCTTCAAGCAATTTAAATTAAATTTTTATAAGCGTTTGAATTTCATATTTTTACAAGATTAGATATTCACTCCATTTCTCAAGTAGCGGATTTTGTTATTTCGTTGTAATTCAAAAACAAATAACTGTAAATACATGAAAGTTTCACTGAATTTTCATATTTTCATTTTCTATATACCATACATTTTTGAAAATATTTTGACTCTTTTTGAGCTTTTTACGGACATTCTGAGTTTCCAATTTTTTTTAGTTTTTTTTATACAATATTATTATTGGTCAATTTTTTTTAATACCATAGATATAATAATATAAAATGTCTTTTACCTAGACTGACATACCGTCTCTGCTCAGAATCGTTTTTCTTATATTATGATATTATATCATTGAATTCAAATTTAATACCATCCATTATACAGTGACCCACTTGTAACCTACTGTACAGCATAGCGACATCCACTTCCCCACCTTTTTTTTTTATATTGAATATTATAATATATCCACAAAATAAAATATGACATTTCATAATAATATTTTTACGATAAGCAAAATGTAAATATTAATAATACTTATTATTATTAGACGTCGATTTTACAAGTTTTACAATTAGATATAATATTTAAAAGATTATAAAATTAAAAATTAAAATAGGTATGAGTATCCTGGTTTTGTTGCCTCGCGGCTACAAATATGGACCGTCTGTTAGCGCTGTGCGCTAGTTACGAGCCATAGAGGCTCAACCGCGGGAAGGCGCCAGGGCGCCAAGCCGCGGGTGGGTCGTCGGATGGACCACCAGCACCGGGGCCGAAGCACCCGTACCATGAGAACAGGCCGTGTGCCACCAGAGTCTCGCCTGGTATGGCTGAATGCTATCCTCACTCGGACTGTATATGGTAACAGACAACCTCCCCTGAGGGACTACAGGGGTATTATAGCGGCTGTACGCCCGGGAGAAACCGTTTTCGACCCCGCGGCTCGCACCTCAAGGCGGCTCCGGCCATTCACCAGAGGTCTTTGCCTGTCAGCGGAAGCTATACGCTAGCCTTAATTGACTTAACAACAAAGTATTCGTTAGAATACCGCCACTACGAAACTCCTACCGACAACGGACCACCAAGCGCCAGCAAGCCAGCACTGGTCGCCCGCGGCGGGAGGCGTCATTCCCGACGGGGCCCTCCCGCGCCCGTAGCACTGAACTAACATCTTCAGTCAGATGTCCAACTGTAAGGATCTCCCGAAATTTGCCCGGCATAGCAGGCTTACGGTTTGCCTTTACCGCGGACGCTCGTCCACGGAGCGCGAAGTAAATCTTGGCCGCCACCCTTTCGAGGAGGAAAGACAATGAAGCCCCACGCCGACCATGATCATCCGAGAACGTACAGAAGGCGTAGCCAGCAAGCTGACGGCCGTACCGACTTCGCACCGCCGGTCTTCTGACCGACGTAGAGGGAGTATCACCCATCTACGAAGCCGATTACGGCCTGACCCATTGAAAATCCCCTCTACCTTATAATCTAAGGTGGGACCTGGTTCGACGACTGAGCTCGCCTACCGACTCAGGGACTCGTAAGAAGACGAGCCATCAGACGCAGACCGGAACCACTCACCGCTTTGCCCCGGAGACATGGACTGGGCTGGCTAACACTGAGACGCTCGGCAACTGGACGAAGCAAGCTCCGACGTCCGTGCTTCCAGCGCATGGTGAGAGCACCGCCGACAGGCTCGGTAGACCTGCCGGCGACCCTACCCCGGTACGAGGGGCATCCCGACCGGACCACGGATCATTTAATCGTAGCTGTCCACGGCCTGTTATTAGTTATTCGCAGGCTACCCGACCCTGCCGAAGCAGGGGGAACCGGGCTTTCCCCTATCCGTAACCCGGGGACGCGATATGTACCGTCCGTCGACGGTTAACGGAACAACAGTGCTCGGCTGTGGTTCCGCTAGATAAATAGGTATGTTGAATAATCGATATGTCAAATAATCCAAATAATTATCAAATAAATAATTAATGAATGTAGCTAGATAGTATACATACCTAAACTTTTAAAATGAAATTAACATAATATGTTGTTTAAACTCGTGATATAAAACAAAATAATACTATTATCAGTTTTTGAAAATTATTTATTATAATTTAATATTTTTTTTAATATTGATCAATCAACTTCATGTACCTAATTGTCAGTAATATTGCAATTTCCTGCTGTAGTTGTACCACGTAAACTTGTACATATTATATACCTGTATCGTGGTTCATACCAACATATCGTATCTATGCCTACCTATACGTTTATAATATGTTTATCGTCGTTCGTGTGTATTAGCACACAAACGTATTATTATAATTATCATATCGGTACCGAGCGCGCACACAAATACAAAAGTATCATAGTAACCATTATTATTATATTGTATAAGACGTACGCGCCCCACACACCCACTCACCAAACATGACCCCTTTGCGTCGCGGGTCACACGACGAGCACTCAATACATATATTATATTACTGTAACGGATAGTATCCGTTTTCTCACGATACACAATTAATAAACCAATAATAGTAAATAGATTGAAAGTATATTCAGCGATAGAACTATCGAATAAATGAATAGGCAAATTACCTCAATGACAAATTGGCAAATTGCAAAATACAAATAGACAAACGGGATAAAGGAGAAGGCTGACTGGGTATTCGTAACCATTCGAGTATAATATATTATATTATATTATAGTATTATATTGCATTATATTATAGTCGAATATAAAGAAATTCATATAATAGTTGACGAAATATGAAAGCTTGTCATTATCGCAAAATAGATAACTAATATTAAACTAGAAGCACGATGTAAAAGATAGATAACCATACGCGATTCACTATACTTCGTGGAAACAGCATTATGCTTTTCTATACATGCACACCGCACGCTACAGATT
>NC_042495.1:72021684-72024220 GCF_005508785.2 Acyrthosiphon pisum | reverse complement strand
GTGCGGAATCTAGGTATTTGGTATGGTCAGTTAATTTAACGTTTATAAAAGTACTCATACTAGGTACCTCCTATCTATAGATTAAAATATGTACATAATGCGCGTATATAAACTATTACTATATATTCAAAATTGTTCGTCAGTCCGCCCCGATTACATTTTGTATGTACATAAATATTTTAAGCCACAACTGTCAACGTTTTACTAAAGACAGTTTATCTGACTACATGATAGTGATTTTTTTAATACACACTAGTTAAATATACAGTATACAACCTATTTAATTTTTAAGTAAGTTCTTTTTGTAATTGTTTTTTTTAATTAACTAAATGCTTTTTTTTGACATTTTTAATACTTTTTTTATTGATTATATTGCCATTAAATCTGAACCCTAAATATGACCTAATCTCTGAGCCAATCTAACTTGGAAGAAACAAACGTAGAATCGACGAGCGCATACCATCGTAAATGGCGTTAATAGTGAAATTTTCTATTTTATTAATTATTTTCATTAGCTATATAGTACTTGGGCGTAGTAGGTTTTACCCGTTGTTAGCATATTGTAAGGGTGATACCACAATACTTAATGACAATAATAATTATTATTAATAGATTGTGAATTTTCATGCAATTGTATATTTTTTTTGTTATTCACATCTTTGGTAGAATTCTAATAAATTATTAGTTATAATTATAAATTGTTTGATTTGATTTAAATTGTTTTAATAGGTACTTCATGGCTCATCGGCCATCGCTCATTATAAGCAATTTTTAAAATAATAAAAAATATCAATTAAAAATTGTATACATTTAATACACTCAATTAAACATTTTTTCTTTCATAATATCCTGAATTTGACAGCATAATAATATATGCCATATTTTGATGCTTCGTATGACTTAAATATCACCACTCTACTTTTTAATACCTAATAATATAATAATTGCATTATTTTTTATCAAATACTTATAAATGTAAAATATTCCTCGTAATACTACGTTATCACGCTATTATACGACGATTCGGATATCAAATTTGTAATAATTATTAGAGGCGTTGATAAGGCGGTGGGTAGTTAGAAATCTCGAAAATGTATCATTGTAATTCGAATATTTTACCTATTGTCGATGTTAACGAGCATAAAATATAATATAAGTACCGGTCGATATAATCGAATACTTGCTAGATTATGTCGACTGAATGATACTTATAATTTAATAAATAACTAAATAACAAACTCTCATAATAATAGTACGTTTCCAGACGGGACCACACAAGGCGGACGAAGTGGATTTTTTTAATTGTCCAAAGACGCGGTGTATATAAACCTTAGGGATTACTAGGGTCAATAAGGTCGATGGTCGGACCTACGAATATCCGCTGAGTGCGGCCGGAAACGTGCTTGATATTCAAATGATATTCGTGTAGAGGCGATTGTAAAATAAGAAAAGGGTCGATTCAAGTGACGATTATACACGTTACAAATACGGCGCAAACGTCATTTATTGTAATCGGTATTTTAGAAGCGTGCTGCAAATAAACGTGTATTGACACAGTAAAACTTAAAAGTAAAAATAATATTATAAGCATTGTTCTTATTTTAGATTCACAATGAGTAGATAATAGTATAATTAGTAATGGTGAAAAATAAATATATTTATTTATAAACGATGCCGCCCTTAAAGTCCAAAAAAAATTGCCGCCCTATACGGTCTCACGTGCCTTAAAAATAACTTTATAACCAAAAAATTTAATATAATTTAAAAATAAAATATGTGTACCAGATTCCTTGTCTCTGTGAGTCTAATGTTGTGAAATGTTATCTATGAAAATTGTTATCATCGTCACAATCATTTTGATTTTAACTATATTATTATTATTATAATACCTATTAGTCAGTTTCGTTATTTCATTACGCATTTCGTATCCGTTTGTGTTGTAGGTTAAAGCGGTGTATATAGAAGTGGTTTTTAATCTTGTTGGGTGCACGGCTTTTTTTGATTTTGAAATAAAATATATGGATCCCATAAGATAATTTAAAATAAACAAATTAAAATTTTTTAATTGACGAATTAAAATATTTATTTGATGGTGTAATCTGAATAAGATAGTACATGTATGCATAACCTTTTCAAAACAGCACGTTTTCAAAAACTATTATAATTATATTTTTTTTTTTAAATTACTTATTTTACTTTGATTTGTAATTTGAAGAACTATAGGTACTTGATTATGTATCGTATAATTAACTTTCCGTTAAAATACGACGCATGGGTGCTGTATACTATTATTGTTACCTTCACGTAATAATGTACCTATTGGTAGTTGATACGTAAGTCATAGTAGTCATACAATATTTATATTACCTATTGTAACGGATAGTATCCGTTTTCTCACGATACACAATTAATAAACCAATAATTGTAAATAGATTGAAAGTATATTCAGCGATAGAACTATCGAATAAATGAATAGGCAAATTACCTCAATGACAAATTGGCAAATTGCAAAATTCAAATAGACAAACGGGATAAA
>NC_042495.1:72016959-72020635 GCF_005508785.2 Acyrthosiphon pisum | reverse complement strand
TTTTATATTTTTCACCTATAATTAATTAAGTAAACTACTATCAACTTTTGATTTTCAAATGGTACCTATACTTAAAATGTCATAAAATAATAATGCTATTTTTTTTATGAATTATCACGTTTAAATTTTCATTTTTCGTTAATCCGTTGATGAGATATTGTTCTTCAAAGTTGAGGGAGGTATTTGTGTGTAAAGTAAATATTGTGTTGTATCTCGTCAGTAGATACCGCATTTATTACGATTTTTATGCCCCAGGGCAAAAGGTATTACATTTTAAAATCAATTCAAGTAGGCGCAGTAAGGTTGAATTGTGCCCCTAAATGTATTGTAGAATATCCATTTGCTTGGGTGTCCGCCGTTCGCCCCACGGAAGGTGATTTCGCCACTGGTCATAATAATACTTATCGTTTATAAAGACCAGAAGTTAAAAGTAATAAATTCCTTATCGTTTGAACCCAAGGTATAATAGTGATAATCATTGTACCTACTCGCTTCCGCTACAATAACTTATTGTCATAATGTCATATTTTAAGTAATTGTACCATTAGTGTCACATGCGCAATACTCGCGTGTAATCCCCTCGACCCCATTAAATACCTATTAAGTATGGAGTACGGACAATTTGTGACAAGTGACAACGGACACACAACAATACGATGATGTCTGATTAGACTGGTTTGCGATTAGGTATTAACAGATACGAGCGTCTAGAGAGTAGAGACCATACTATTATCTATGTTATAACATCAAATATTTTTCCAATTATTTCCCGTGTGATAAGTTTGCATGGCATAATATCTATTATCTATGCTAGAGACTGATAGTGCCTACTATCTTATATTGTGCTCTCTGCAATAATTGCAGCTGACATCGTGGTTCCGTGGTTATATGATATGGAAGTATACCTTATACTGGGTTAACGTTAATCACATAAAAATACGTTAGTTATTAAATAAACGGTTAAGGTTATAAGATAACTCACTACATTCATAACAAACTGAATCCGTGAGTCCGTGACTCATGGTCGTAGCCCGTAGGTATTTTATTTTTTAATATACCTAATACCCTATTGGTTCTTCTATAAAGTATAATTATTGTCTTTATTATTATTTACCACATATTGTATTTTACGTATTTTGTTTAATAATTTAATACTTTAATCAAACATATATGTACCTGAATTGATTTATGACACGTGGATTGGATGCTTGGCGATTACATTTGTACAATTTATGGGTAAGTACTAAGTTTCACTAGTTGGTAGTTGCAAAAATTAAAATAAATAATACAATATGTTATTAACTTAAGACATTTTGATTTCAGTTTAATCATTTATACATAATATACTATTTTTGTTCAAATGTATACCTAACCAAGGAACACTGGTACTTACTGGATAATACATGACTTGTTATGCAATCAAATGGCATATGACAACACAGAAATATTGCAACCAACTATGATGTTCCTGCGACCTGCCAGTTATTGTAGAGTTTGTTTTGATGACGGATGATTTGAAGGATATAGGTACAGGGTGTTTTAAGTGTTATAAGTGTTGTTTTAGGGTGTTTTGTCATAGTATATTTCACTATGAAATATGTAAATTATGAAAATCTGACCTATGTTAAAACAATTTGGAATCATAATATATTCTAGTTGAATTTGATATTAATTCATTGGCATGAATTTGTGGTTTTAAACTAAAATCAGAAGATTGAAATATTATGCTACTTTAAATTTAAATATGATTTGAAACTACCTATCACATACAATTCAGAAGATCCTGTATGTTTAATTACAATTGAAAATGGCAACAAAATAAAAATAATGTTTCACATATTGGATTTAAATATTTCAACAGACTACAAAACAAATTAAGTATGTATAAATATTTTTAATTGTAATATTATTTAATTATTATAGTGAGAATTAAATTTTTTAGATAATCAAGATAATTGTAAAGAAGTGGAAAAAATCTAGCTGGACTAAAAACTTATCACCAATGATGTGTATTGAAAAAAAAAAAAATGTTGCTAATGTTAATGTTTTGTAAATTGTATAATATTTTATAATTAATTTAAATGAGGTGACAACATCAATCATTACAACTCAAAAGATAAAATAATGTATGTTGTGTTTAATACACACATAGTATGTAGATTGTGTAAATCAAATAATGAACTTAAAAAAAAATAGGTATGTGATTAATAATTATATTTCAATTAAATTAAGCAAATTCTTGGCTCAAACTCTGTTCATGACATTGAAATGAGTTTTTACAAAAATATAATTATTTAAGTTTATCGGTGCCCTATGTATTCGGATGTATATTATTGTTATTTAAATAATGATTAAATTTATGTGATTGGTCAAAAAGAAAAAAATATGCGACCAAATATGTTGCAACTATTGAAGCAACTTATGGCGGATTATTTATATTATACTTAAATTTAATTTTATATTGAAATTGTAAAAACTAAAAAAATTGTATCCCTAGTTTTTAATCAGTTGAAAGCTAATATATTTATTATAATGTACCTATTATTAACCTGTTAAAAATATTATTCAAATGTATTGTGTCTATACTATAGGCGGTATAGACATATTATAGTATATTCAGAATTGTAAATTGTATATAAATGAACTTAACTATTTAATATAATATGTAATTCATAATATTATCGTTTTATAAATAAATAATTATTAATATCAAATCTTCAAAATATTACCTATTCTGTGATACTACTAAGTAAATAAAAAATAAATTGGTCCAACAAATATTTCATCTTTCAAGTTAATTAGGTATGTATATGTCATAGATATTACAGAATTAATTGGCCATTTTTAAAAATATAGAATAACAATATAATATTGTACTAAGCTTATACTATACTCTAAGCTTCTATACTACAGAATAAAAATATTTAAAAAAAAAATTTATATTTTATAGGTATTCATTTTTTTGTAATATTTTCTGTTCATGTTTATCCATTATGATAAGCTTAATAAATTTCCTAGACACAGAATAAATTTAATTTAATCTATTTTGTGCCCTAAATATCCATTATGTAATCTGTAATACCTGTAATAGTATGAATATTGAATTCCTAGCTATATAAAAAAAGTTCCTATTTATTTTCAATAGTAGGTACCTAGGTAAATTAGTACATATGTATAACCTATGACTATAAGGCCGTAGGGCAATAGGATAGACACATAGTCTATCTACAAATATACAAATTGTATTAAGAGGACGCTACTCATACATATTTTGTTGTCTCCGTCATACACACTCACGACATAGCAAATTGTCGTTCACTATACTCCGGGTTAGGTTAGGTTAGAGTCCATACGTAAACCGCGCATTCATATAGTAATACGTGACGTCTGTTTTCTCCCACCATGATGCCATTCCCTCTATTCGGCTACGTGCCCATGCGCAGTGACGGACGCATTCTGACATATGGACTCTCGTGGGCCGGAGTATAGTTTCAATAATGTGCTGTTAGTTTTGATACTAGAGTGAATTGACCAATTATAAAACTTTTAGGTCAGAACATTATCTGTGCTTAAGCGTTGCCAATTTTTCAAAATTTTCATTTTCAAGCAAGATAAAAAAAAAAAAAACTTTGTTTGGACAAACAGTCCAAAAATACGTTGGCCACCTCGTAGTCCC
>NC_042495.1:72015468-72016859 GCF_005508785.2 Acyrthosiphon pisum | reverse complement strand
CTCAATGACAAATTGGCAAATTGCAAAATTCAAATAGACAAACGGGATAAAGGAGAAGGCTGACTGGGTATTCGTAATCATTCGAGTACAATAGATTATTTTATATTATAGTCGAATATAAAGAAATTCATATAATAGTTGACGAAATATGAGAGTTTGTCATTATCGCAAAATAGATAACTAATATTAAACTAGAAGCAGGATGTAAAAGATAGATAACCATAGGCGATTCACTATAATTTATGGAAACAGCATTATGCTTGTCTATACATGCACACCGCAGGCTACAGATTAGGAATATCGCAAGTGCGTGGGCTGAGTCGATGGTCACACGGACCACATCCGTTAGAGACGAGATAGCGTATCGATAGGCAGGGGGATCAGGGACCTGAATATAAAAGGGAGCCTGAAACAGCCTGTATTCAGACGTGTCTACTCCAGAGCACAACAAGCACCTTCACGTCACTCTGTGTAGTAACTTGTCATTTGGTCTTAGACAAAATTGCTGAAGAACATTTTAATAAACTACAAAGTATCTTTTCTTCTGTCTACATTTATTTATAATCTACCCTGTCAACATCTCGTCATCAACCCAAGTGGTCTCGCTTCCTGCAAAATCATAATATACTCGTAGTTAACGGCTATCAGAATATCACTCTGACCAGCCCCAACGACGAGAATATTACACTATGTATTACTAGTAGTCACGTATATAGTTTAATTAGTCATGCCATGTCGTTATATTATATACCTACTATACAGGGTGATTCTTTTATCGTTGAACACTCATTATCTCGAAAAGTATTAACTTTTTTAGATTTTTTTTTTTTTAAATTTTAGTTTTATGTATTTCTACATTTGTATAAATGTTTTATATTTTTCACCCTTATATTAATTAAGTAAACTACTATCAACTTTTGATTTTCAAATGGTAACCTATACTTAAAATTTCATAAATTAATAATGCTATTTTTTTTATGAATTATCACGTTTAAATTTTCATTTTTCGTTAATCCGTTGATGAGATATTGTTCTTCAAAGTTGAGGGAGGTATTTGTGTGTAAAGTAAATATTGTGTTGTATCTCGTCAGTAGATACCGCATTTATTACGATTTTTATGCCCCAGGGCAAAAGGTATTACATTTTAAAATCAATTCAAGTAGGCGCAGTAAGGTTGAATTGTGCCCCTAAATGTATTGTAGAATATCCATTTGCTTGGGTGTCCGCCGTTCGCCCCACGGAAGGTGATTTCGCCACTGGTCATAATAATACTTATCGTTTATAAAGACCAGAAGTTAAAAGTAATAAATTCCTTATCGTTTGAACCCAAGGTATAATAGTGATAATCATTGTACCTACTCGCTTCCGCTACAATAACTTATTGTCATAAT
>NC_042495.1:72014769-72015368 GCF_005508785.2 Acyrthosiphon pisum | reverse complement strand
TAATGAAGTGCGTAGACGATTTTTGATAATTATTAATTTGCTAATTACTCGTTCAAAATTAACCTGAGTTACCGATAAGGTTAGTCCATATTCCATGGCGGCATATAAATTAGAATAAGTAGGCATATGTAAATTAAGTAAATTATATGTATAAGCAACCAGCCAATTTCCTACATTAATCGGCCCAACTTCAACTAACAAAATATTATATTTTTCTCAATAGTATAGTAGTTCAAGAATTAGGATTTAGGAACCTTTTAGATTCTGAGTTTTTTTATTTTAGATTTTGAGTGGAACGATGAATGTATTGATTTTCCAATGATGTGTGTTTTTTTATTTTTTTATTTTTTTTTTTATTTTTTTTGTGTCTGTGTACACGATAAGTAGTCGAAATAATGCTACGATTTTCAACTTCAGTATCTTGTTCGATCAGAAAGTGAATATCGTTGGTGCATTGGGGGAGGTCAAAATTTAAATTTCCCAGTGGTTTTCAAAAGCGCCGGGAACAACCAAAAGAAAACTTACCGAAAAACGGGAATTTTTACACAAAATCGATTTTTCACAAAATTGAATTTGGTTTTGGTGTAACTTTAAAAAAA
>NC_042495.1:72004747-72010928 GCF_005508785.2 Acyrthosiphon pisum | reverse complement strand
TTTTATCAACATTTATAAAATAAAATATCAATATAAATCGATTATTTCAATTGCCTATAAATAGATTAAAAATTAGTGAAATATTTTGAAAATAAAACTATATAAAGAAAATGTCAATTTACACAACTGGTAAAATTTTCAAGTGTCTACGACTCATACTTTTTGAATAATAACAAATATCAAAAATCGTTTGAGGCTAAACCGTTATTTAATGCGGTTTTGTAAAAATTTAAATTTCAAACACTCCTAAAAATTTTTTGTCTTAGTCCGGTTGAGTTTTTTTTACAGATATTTAAAGAAAAACTTATGGAGAACCTTGTACCAAATTTTAAAAGCTTATTTATAAAAGAAAAAAATTTTACGATTTTTCAACCACAAAATTACTTGCAAATTTTCGCAATTTTGACATATTTCGTATAAATTTAAACTTTAAGCACTTATAAAAAAAAATTGTGACTAACGATTTTGGATTTTTTTTTATCACTGTGAGAACAACTTATAAGAAACCTTGTATTAAATTTTCAAAGTTTTCTATCCAACCAAAAATTTTTTATCGTTATTTTAAAAAAAAATACTTAGAAAAATTGAAAATTTCATTTGTCTATAAATAGCTCAAAAAAAGTCGAAACACTTTGAAAATTTAACCCTGTATAGACAACGCTAATATAAACATCTGTTGCAAATTTCAAGTGCTTACAATAATTATTTTTTGAGTTACAGTAAAATTAAGTTTTCGTTTTTGTCAAAAATTGGTTTTGCGTAAAAATTCGCGTTTTTCCGTTATTTTTTTAAGGTTTTTCCTGCCGCTTTTGAAAAGTATTGGGAAATTTTCACTTTTGACCCCCCAAAGTACCAACTAGATTCACTTTCCTTTCAGAAAAGGTACAACTTTTGAAAATCGAAGCATTTTTACTGCTCCAAAAGTTGTCGTCAGACACAAAAAAAAAAAAAAAAAAAAAACACACATCATTGTAAAATCAATACATTCATCACTTCGTTCAGAATCTAATATGTAATTATATTATATTATTTGTATAGCCAAAAAAAGTCATGTTTTTAAATTAAATTATAAAAAAAATAATTTCTTCCGGAGGAAGGTCGGGCAGATAGTTTAATATATAAAGTGATAATGTGAAAAGAAGTTTAGATTTTAGTTATTTGTTATTTAATATATAATTATAAAATTTAAAAAAATTATGTCTGGGGGGGGGGCTGGGCCCCTAGGCCCCCTGGATCCGTCCCTGATGTAGACATGTAGCACGGTTTGAGAGTTCTGCATATCAACTTACTTGTGGTACACTAAGAAGATGTGCATTATGCAGCACAAAAGCAAATCAAAAATGAACTGAACGGTTGTGTGAGACATGTAACATTCCATTATGTTTGGGGAAAAACAACTGTTATTCATTTTACCTACCATAAAAAATAAATTGAAAACATCATAATACTATGTTACAATACTACAGTGAAATTTCCATTTAACGAAATTTTCTGTTTACCTAACGAAATATTTTTAAGAACTATGACCTTCATTGTTAATTACACGTAAATTTATCCCCAAATAACGAATCTGATGTTTCTATATAACGAAATAATTATTCGATAAAAACCAGTTTTTGTAAATGTTGTCACTATCAAATTGATATTTTATGTCATACATAGTTCTAAAAAATTGTACATGAACAGTGTACCCGATAAAGATAAGACACCGAAGGTAGGCAAACTGATTAATTTTACTGCAGTACTTCAGCTCCAATATTATTGCAAACGAGTATACACACGAATTTTCTTTCGTTTTCTCTTCGTCCGTACAAAAAAAATGTCGAAACGTAAATGTTTATCACCGATAAATTTGAAATTTTAAACGAAGTTGATAAAGGTGTTAAAAAAAAGATATTGCCGCAAAATATAGGGCTGTAGCAGTGTAGCCCATAAGCGCAAAATATAACCCAAACGCAACCTAAAAGTGCAAAAATAAATAACCCATAAGCCCAAAATAAAATTACCTTTTTAATAACCCATAAGCGCACATCAATTTTATAAAAAAAATGTATTTTATTAAAATCGTAGTTATTATTAATATTTAATTAAGCATTTACAGTGATATTGAAATTAGTTCAAAAAATCAAAAAATCAGTAAAAAATAAATATTAGAATTTTGAGTATTATTTTAAATTAGTTAAAAAAAGTATTATGAATAAATAAATTAATATATTTAACTACCTAATATAATAATGAGTAGGTACTTTAAAATTAAATTTGAAATTTGAAGCCCACTGTCTTCAAGTATTCCAATTTTGTAACTTTTTTTTCTTTATAGAAAGTCCAAGTTTTTGATGACTTAAGATTTGCGGTATGTAGTTTTTCGACCATTTGACTGTAATTTTAAATAAACTTCTACTTGGTGTTCTTTAATCATTTTAATAAAACTATAAATAGATGGGTGGGGGGTTATAAAATTGAACCTTTAAATGCCTGTAATATGATTCTGGACCATTGGTAGTCCTTGGTTCGTCCGAAGGTGGCTCAGCCCTTTTGTGTAAGTTAATGTAAATGAAATTTCAATAATAAATATTTGAAGACTTATAATTTTAATTTTAGCGAAAACCGGACACATACGCACACGTGACACGATCGTATCATAGACACCAACTGATATAGATTGATATCTGGTATACGATTTAAAACATTTCACTCGAATTTCAATTAAAAATAAAATAATGTATCAGGTAATACAATTTATTTTTGCGCTTTTGAGTTATCGAAAATAGGTCGATTTGCGCTTTTGGGTTTCACTGAAATATAGTATTCCAACAAGTTCTCTATCAACGATTTTGAAAAACCGTGAAAACATAACCAAGCAAATGCAAAATTCTTCTCGCCTTAGCAATAGAAAACGAATGAAAATGTTGTTGACAACGCTGTTTTTAAATGGATGCCTTGTCAGAAGAAGAAGAAGAAGAAGAAGACATATTAAACACTTTATCAGTGGTAAGAAATGGTTTTAGACAAGAAGCAAATGTTCCCGATGAAATTTATTTTAAAACTTGACGGTATAGAAACTTTTTACGAACAAAGGACAATTTTCAAAAATAATTAAAAATTATATATATGAATAAATAATTCAAACAAAACTTACAGATTATTTCTTTTAAATTATATTTAAGGTTAAAAATTAAATTAAACTGTAATATGATGTTTGATGTTTTTTACATACATACATAATTAAATTTAAAAAAAAGTTGAAAAAAATACGTAATTATATTTAAGGTTAAAAATTAAATTCAACTGTAATATGATGTTTGATGTTGTTTTTTACATACATAGGTACCTACATAATTTAAGTTGTAAAAAAAAAAGTTGAAAAAATACGTAATTCTATATAACGAATTCCTCTATATAACAAATTTTTTTTTGCTGCTTACTCGGCTTCGTTATATGGAAGTTTCATTGTATTATATTCTAGTTATGTATAATAATGTTATTTTATAAAAAGGTTATATTTTTGAGTAAAACTTCTTTCTTGAGATGTGGGTAGAAAAATAATCGTAACGAAAAATGAAACGACACGTTTGTTTATTTATTTATATATGCCCATAGCAACCATTAATAAACAAAAACGTCTATCGTAAATTACATATTGAATCAATTACATTGTATATTATATACTAATTATTAGTGGTTACGGTTACTGAGTAAAAAGAAATCCGAGGAATGTGAATATGGAGTTCCAAAAAAAGCAAAACAAATCTTACTATTGATTTTTCTCACACTTTCCCTAATTCTTTTATAATTTCACAGGCTTAATTACTTATGAGAGAAGTTTTACTTCCCCAGTGTTTTTATGTTTTATACTAAGAAGCGTTATAACAAAGGTCAAACATATGATCAACTTTATTTTATTAATAATATTTTTTTTACCAATTGTTTTTCATATAAAAGAGATTTTTTTCTAATTTGGCAAAGATAACTATGATTTATATTTTAATTATGAGGTTACAACAACACAACATAATGGCAAGGGCAGTTGCTAGTCACGTTGATTTATTGTATTGTGTTTTGATAATCTAATTCTAAAATATAAGCCAACAACCCACCACCGATTTAAATCATCTTACAATAAATATATCATGACAAAATACAGAAAAATCATGAAAATTAGCAAATTATTTTGAGTTGGGAATTCATAAAAATTTTTGTTTTTAAATCTAAGATTTTAAAATGTAAATATGTAATAATACAAGATTATTCAAAAGTTTGTCTACTTTTTATTATGTTTACGCTTATTTAGACATACGCGTGGACTGAAACGGACAACAAAACAACATACAGCGAGTGCGATCTAATAATTAAGACTGTTTATTATAATATGAACGGCTATCGCAGTATCGCGCTATCGTCGATGCCGATTACATAATATTATAAATATTAATTAAGTAACAATTCATGGGCGCCCGGAGGGGGGGGGGGCAAGACGGGGCATTTGCCCCCCCCCTGGAATTCAAATAGAATGTTGAACATTTTAACTTTTATTTTAATTTATTAACATTTCATCGATATTTTTACTTTAGTGTGTGCCGTGTGGGATATAGTAATTAACGATCTAAACAAAATTATGGTTATTCGTAATACTATTGGCACAATAAAAGAAATTATAAAATTTTATCGCGAAAGTACCCTTCGAAGAAATCTTATACCTAATAAATACCACTTTTTTGCGAAACCCGCTGGTCTTCAAAGTATAAGAGTATTAGGCTATTTTCTGAAAATTTTATTGCTATAAATCAAAGCCTTTGTAGTGAGATAAAAATAAAAAAAGATAAAATAGAAAAAGGGAAGTCGGGGTAGTGCGGAGTAATGCGGCAAATTACAAAGGGTATGGAAAATTAAGAAGGTATACGCATATCGGCATTTAAATTACATTATTTTTATCCTACTACAGAATATTATTAGTTGAGTACGGAGTTGATAATCTGTCATAGAGTGCAAAATATATGTGTGTTCACTTACCTCGTATGGCTGTGAAAAGTACTCGTTGATCCTTGTTGGAAAGGATGCATCTCTGATTGGTGTGGATCGATGCACGTTACTATTATTTTACGACTTATAGTACAATACCTTATACCATTTATGAGTTCACGTTCCTCTTAGCCAAGTCTCAACAGCCGAAAGGTCATTTAGCACTTTACGAAGGGTTAAGACTTGGCTTCGGTCTACGACGGGAGAAGACCGATTAAATGGCCTATGTATGTTTTATAACGTGTTTTTAGTTTTGTAAAAATAACGAATATTAATCATTTAATATTTTAATTTACTAGTTACCTATTATGTTAACTTAAGTTAATTACCTACTTGTTTTATTTCTAAAATATGGAAAAGTTTGTTATAAAAAAAATAATAATTGATAATGGGTCAATTCAAAGTAATTAGGTAGGTAACTGCCTTAGTACCTATAAAATATTTAAATTATTCTATGCTGTATCTATTGAAATACAATATTGCTTACTGTAATACCTACTGAAAAGTGCATCGTGTAATTTATTGAATATTCTTATAATATTATATAATCAGGTATATGTTCTATAGAATATTATAAATATGTATGATTGTTTATTTTAAGTTTAAAATATGTTAAAATATTAAAAAAATTAAACTTATTAAACTGATTAATGTAAACATAAATCGTATTTTAAAGAATTAGATAATTATTTTGTCGTATTTAATAAATATAACTAAAAGGATCTGCATACATAATAATATACATATATTATTATATTTATAACAGTTTATTTAACAAACCCAATATAATTTTCTAAATTTAATTAAAATTGTTTTAAAAACCTCGAATATTCTTATAAACTATTTTGCTACATAAAATTATTATGTATAAATTATTCTAATTGATGATGATAACATACCAAAATATTTAAATATATTTCAATTTACTACACACATAGTCTTTTACTGCTTTTAGTGATTTAAAATAATTATAAAAATTACCTCACTAATTCATTTACAGGGTAAGTGATATATAAAAGTGGCAAGGAAGGATTTTGTGTGTTACAAGCCCAACAGGTTTTTTTTTTCTATAGAAAACTGTCAAAGCCCAAAAGTAACAGTTAAATTAATAAGTGTGTGGTGTGTCCCTTGAAATCAGATGTATTTTAGGTCCTGCATACTA
>NC_042495.1:71991342-72003446 GCF_005508785.2 Acyrthosiphon pisum | reverse complement strand
GGGAATAGTATCCTATTATGACTATATTGAAACAAAGTTATTAACATTTTTAAATTTGTTAAATAATTATAAAGATGAAATCTTAATCGTTACCTAGCGTCGTAGCTGTTATTCGGCGCGTGTGGGAAACAGAATAAGCGACCTATTTTGACGTGCGAAGTACTTAGCAACGGGGTAACATTATGATATTAAAACTGCAACACATCTTATAATCGGTTTATACTCGTATATATTATTATGTAGGTACTTGCACCTCAGTACCACACGTAAACGTATTGATTTTACGATGCAATATATTATGTATAATATATATATTGAACTTCAGACTTGTAACTTTTGACATTTAAAAACAGTTTCGATCGGTCGGCAGCATTATCAGAGGCGTATTTAAAGGAGTAATACGCAGGTGGCTATAACCTATACTATAGACCCTATAGCCCAAGAAATATTTCATACCTTAAATTTACTGAATAGGATAATAATATAAAAAAGAGACGGCATGCAATTCGGATAGACCCCGCCAAGAGACGGCATGCAATTCGGACGACCCGATTTATATTTATTTTTTTGGCATGCAATTCGGATGCACCGAAATAAACAAAAGGTATACAAAAATACAATCCTTAATAAATTAAGAGTACAGATATAGTACAGTAGTAATATACATAATGGTATAAGTATACAGATTAATGTAAATTGAATCAGTTGTTGGTCGTTGCCACATCGACAAAATCAAATATTTAAGTAAATTGATTACCATATTTAAAAGGTGATTTTGAAATGATTTAATACAGATAAGTGAATATTTTAGAAAATTAAGGTTCAACTACCAAAATGCATTAAAAAATTAGGCAAATAAAAATTAGTAGTTAAAAATAGGTGATTGACATTTAAGAAAAATAAGTCATATTGCGCATGCGCAAGTCTAATTAAGATAAAAAAATTCATAGGCCCTCAAAAAGTGTATTTTTATGTCATAACATTATAACCATCAAATAGAAAACAGAATTCAAATTGCATTGCCCTACTGGCCTACTCAAAGATATTGAGTGTTCTCAATTAGCGATTACACACTGTATAATATAATAAAATATGCTTAGTAATAGAGCCATATAGGAATATATGCTCAGGAACGGTTTTCATTTGTAATGATTTATCATTGAATTTAAATTTACACCTATTGTACAGGAAAGCGGTTACCAGTTACCTAATTCCTCACCTTTTACATTTTTACTCGTACTTTAAGACCCATATTCCTCGGCCAAATTTGGCCAAAGTGTATAGGTAGCAGATTTCATACATACATAAACACTTAGGCGCCACTTTACCACGACAAAATAAATAGGTACCTACTAACAGAGTACAGACCAAGGTTTACAGATTATAGTATAATCTATAAACCACGAACCAAAAATGAATTAACTAATCTTCTTAGTTCATGCTATAAACCTTGCCCGCAGAGTGCAGACAACTAACACAGACATGGAGGTTGCTTTCTCCAAAGGTGGGCAAGTTAATGATAATAATTAACTCAAGTTAAGTTAAGTTAAGAGGACACAAGATCGATAGTTTAAAAGTTAACAGTTAACAAATTATAAATTTAACTTATAAGTTTAAAGTTAATATAGAAAAAAAAATTAACTTAACTCAGTTTAAAAAAAGTTAATCGATTTCTTTTTAATTAGTACGTAAATCGCATAAAGAGTTAATGTGTTTTTCTAGTTTCTAATTTATAAATTATAAAAACTATTTTATTGAACTATTTACATAATTTACACTGTATACCCTTTTACTTTTACTTTATTATTATTTACTAATTTAAACTCTACTCATATCAAATTAATAATTTAACAAATTTAACAATTTTAGATTCTGAGTGGAACGATGAATGTATTGATTTTACAATGTGTTTTTTTTTTTTTGTGTGTCTGTCATCACCTTTTAGGACAGTAATAGTGTTTGGATTTTCTTCAACAGTATCTTTTCTGATAGGAAAGTGAATCTAGTTGGTACTTTGGGGGGGGGGGGGGGGGGGGGTCAAAAGTAAAATTTTTCCAGTAGTTTTCAAAATCGCCGTGAAAAACAATAAAAAAATTATAGAAAAACGGAAATTTTTACGCAAAATCTGTTTTCGAGAAAATAGATTTTGGTTTGTGGTAGGTACATGAAATTTTGACTGAATGTTTATATTAGCATTTTCTATGCACCATAACATTTTTAAAATATTTTGATTTATTTTGAGCTCTTTACGGACATTTTCAGTTTCCAGTTTTTTTAGTTTTTTTCTCTATAAATATCAATAAAATTATATTTGTTGGTTAAAAAAGCTTGAACATTTAATAGAAGGTTCCTATTATATTGTTTCAAAGGCAGATGAAAAAAATTAAAAATCCAGTTGCAATTTTTTTTTATAAGCATCTTAAGTTCAAATATTGACAAAATACGTAAAAATGACGAAAATTTGCAAATTATTTTGAATTAGAAATTCATGAAAAATTTTCTTTTTAAATCTAAGATTTGAAAATGTAATACAAGATTCTTCATAACTTTGTCTACCTTTTAAAAAAAAAAAATGTCGACTAGCAAGACAAATTAAATTTTTATGAGCGTTTGAAATTCATATTTTTACAACATTTGATATTCACTCGATTTCTCATGTAACGATTTTCTTATTTTGTTGTAATTAAAAAACGAATGACTGTAGATACTTGAAAATTTAACTGAATGTTTATATCAGCATTTTCTATATACGATAAAATTTTGAAAATAATTTGACTCTTTTTGAGCTGTTTACGGACATTGCGTCAGTTTTAAATTTTTTTAGTTTTTTTTCTTTAAATATCAGTTTTATCTGTTGGGTCAAAAAGTGTAAAAAATTAATACAAGGCTCCTGATATATTGTTACAGTAGTTGAAAAATATTAAAAATACATAGGCACAATTTTTTTTTATAAGCATTTAAAGATCAAATTTTGACAAAATTTATGAAATTTAAAATTGAATAATTATTTTGTAGTTAAAAATTTATAAAATGTTCAACTTTTATATCTAAGGCTTGAAAATTCAAAACAAGATTCCATGTAAGTAGTTAATTCTGTTACTAAAAAATCTAAAAAATACATAAGCACAGTTTATTTTTATATTCATTTTAATGAATTTTTATATGCCCCCTCTTTCAGAAATCATGTCAACGCCAATGCTAACGATGATAAACGTGATCTGCTGAGCATACATTTTCTATGTTACGCACTTGTAAAACAGATACAGCTAAATATGCCCTTGTTACGTACTCCTAGCTGACTTTAAATATATAATATTATAATAAGCATACCTATCTAATAAAGTAATAAACAAAAAGTATAATTGGATATAAGTAATAAGATCAATAGGTAAATACGGGCTAAGATCTACAGCCGTGATACCATAGAACAATAGAGGTGATACGAGTGTTTACAGATTCCGTTGAAATGCCCTTTATATCGGTAAGAAATTTCAAATTTATCAATCGCGAAAACAATCATAGATAAGCAATTAATTGTGTATCGTTCAATAAAATCCAGTTTTGTTAGGATAATATACCCATAGGCCATATTATATAAGTATTAAGTATAATAATATAATGTAAAGAGTTAAGACTATATTTTTATTTATATAGGTACTCACCGATTCCCTACCACCAATATACCATATACCTTACTCACCAACCAGCCACCTAAAATCTTGTGAAAATTGGTCACATTCAAAATCGTATTATATGGTTTAGAAATAGATTTATGAAAATCCAATCCCAATGCACCCTCCTGTAGGAAGTGTTTCTCTTTCAAAATAAAAAAAAAATTTATCAAAATCGGATCACTCTACGAGACGTGAGTTTTTCCTATAAGGCATGTTTTTGAGCGAAAAAACAGGTCACGTGCAGGCTGCTTATATAATATTGTTCAACTTTTAAATCGTAAAATAATTGTTCATAATATACTATTTACTTTTAATTATTATTTATTATTAGTGTAAATTTATTAAAAATAAATACTTTTGTAACTCTGAACCTATACCAAGAGCCAAGCTTAAAGGAGTTGGTGCCTGGTAGTCATATTTTCATTTTATTTGTCGAGCTTAATATTGTATCAATTTTATTTGAAAAAAAATAAAGTTAAAATACAAAAACAGTTAATTCCCAGTGTAATTCAGTTCATAGCACAATATTGGATTTTTAGTTTCAAAATGTATGAATTAATTTGTACCTAAAAACATTTTAATCGTTTATTTTTGATTATATTATGCTAGTATATATTACAGACTTGAATATATTAATATTAATATAAACTTGAATTTATTACTGGAAACGATGAGAAATAAAAACAATTCTGTTGGCTAACAATGATTTGTCATTTTAATTCTAAAATTTTGTTAGTAATATCACTAATATAATTTAAAAATAAATGAACAAAAAAAAAAATATAAAAACAAATAATTGAATTTATTTACACAATTACATTGCCTTTAAAAAATAAATAAACATTCTGATTCTATATTTAAAAATGATGTAATAAATAGGTCTAATTAGTGAAGGTTAACAAAATATGTTACACCTAACAGTAACGGATTTACATTGTAATGGTGGCAGCAATATATCAAATATCAATTGAAATTATATGTTTAAAGTCAATTATTTTGTCTTGTCGACTATATTTTAAGTATTATGTTAAGTCAAATTCTTTTTAAAATCCAATTTAAAATAACAGCCAAAATACTAAAAACACAGAAATTAAATCAATAATTAATTTGCAAAGATAGGACAATATCGAATAGTTTTGATGCAAATCTGTCACTTAAACACACTTACTGAATGTTAAAGACTATTATTCAACATTTACAAGTATTTTTATTTTATAATAAAATTAACAACATTGAATATTGTTTTGAATGTCTGAGTGAAGATTTTATAAAATATACTTTACAGTAAAATTGAGTTTGTAAATATACCACATATATATTTTGTATTTAATATGAATATAGTAGTATTTATAAAGTACTATGATCCGTAGAATAAAAAATAAAAATATAGTAAGTACCCTTTAAAACATTTAAAAATTGTTTTAAATTCAAGCAGAATTATACATAAAATAGAATAGCAATTTTAATTAAACGCAAAAACACACATAGGTAAAAAGGTTTATCACCAGTATATCATCTTGCCATTACTATCACACACTGTATTTTGTTTAAAAATTATTCAAGATACTTAATGTGTATGATTAATTTTCAGTTATAGATTTTTATAGCTTTTTCTAAATAATTTAACCGTGTGCGTTTAGTCTTATTTGGATGTTCCATGCCCAACCATGGTCGTTGGCCTTGTCCTTGAGCTGAAATTCATATAAATTAAACTAGAAAAATAATATTTACAAAACATTTTTATATATTAAGATATTGATTTTTCCATGTAAAAAAGATTAATTTCATAACTTTAAGAAAAAAGAATCTCCTAGTCGCATACATTAAAGTTGGGGGATTTTAAAATAATTAGTGAGGTAGACCTGACTTTCAGCTACTAGATTTAGTTGGATTACAGGTTAACAACCTTGTGTGTCATATGAGATACACCCAGTGGTGGCTCGTGGGTTTTTAATGAAGTAGTGCACATCAAAAAAAAATATAACCAATATTATATACATATATATATATTTTAAATTTTATTAAATAATTATTTACAAATTTTAGTTATTCACCAATTGGCTTTAATTTTGTTTATATTTTTAAACAGAAACACGATTGTTGTTTTGAATTTCCGATAATGATCGACTAACATTATTAGCTAATAATTATAATTATAATAAACGAATGAGAGTAAAAATAAATTATAATGCCTATGCCGACGTGCAACGGTGCAGCAACGTCAAAAATAATTCGCTGAAAACAATTTAATTTGTGCACAGAAACGTATGTGTACATCAATTCCATTATAACGCAGGTTGCGTTACAAATGTGCACAGCGATTGTGTCCATTACTGCACCACTATAATAATACACACAGATACCGTTCCATTGCGGACAATGGTTACCGCCCGGCTGTTTGGCCATTGAAATAACCCAATCTAAATATTATATTATTTTCATAATATTCTGAATTTATGTTTTTTATTTTTAAAAATAATCATTGTAAGTACTTAGTTGTATTATTATGATTTATGTTTTCAATTTTTCTAGAGTTTGGGTAGGTAGTGCAGTACACATATACACGAGTCGCCATTGAATACACCTCAAACTTTCAATTACCCCCCTTAATATTTTACTTATACTTGATGATTTTGTCTTATGTATCATGGATGATTCTTTTTTGAGATTATTTATTAATTTATGCTTAGCCAGAAACTCAAACATTTGATTATCAAATAACACTCAGCCAGCGTATATAAAACTACTGAGTGCATATATTATGACACACAATGCGTTCATTGCAAGACCATCAAAATTGGTAGGGCCAGTCAACTTGTTAAGAAATATAACAAATAAAAGTTTTTAGTTATTAATTCAATTATCTATTTAACAAATACAAAATACTTAAAATGACTACATTCCACAAACCCAGATTATGCTACTATATTGATAATGGTAATGGCCAATAGGTGTATGAAATTAAATTATTTTAGATTTTTGAAAACAACTATACACTATTCAAAATAAGACCGTGACCAGGCGGCCGAGTTGTGCGCATGGGCATGGATTGGTTCCGTGGCAGCGCCTGGTGCGTTGCCGTAGTGGGGACGGCATCTGGCCATATGTCTGATCGCCGCCCGACGAAAACTGGTCGCGCGTAGTCACGGTATTATTTTGAATAGAGTATATGTAATAATGTTAGTTTAAATATGCAATAAAAAAGTAGTTGTAAGTTTAATTTAAATTTTAAAACCAGGAAGTGGCCATTTAATCAAAGTTCTACAATCTTATCTATTTTATTTTAGTCCCCAATGACCAATAATAATGAAAATCATGAAACTTCTTGCTTTTAAAGAATAGTGAGGTTTGAGCGTAACTATTATTAGGTACTGGGTAGGTCACTTTAACATTTAATTTAATGATTAAGCCTAGTATAGAAAAATTATTTTGAGCGATGGAAATGTGAGGATCAGCAAATAGCTTGCTATAAGCCTCAGTAATACAGGCATGTCTTGATCAACCGGCAGGGAGATTTTTTTTGTCCCAAAGGAGTGTTCAATAGGGGGGGGGGATGGCATTAGGTTTAGTTGACGTGCAATGAGTACCGTACTCACCCCAGTGTCACTTTATTATTCTAACTGTAGTTTGCTTTATTTTGCTGATTAAATAACTCGAGTGATTTTACAGCTAAAGCTAATTGTTAAAAATGAAAGCTTACAACCAAAACAGATTTTTGAAGTGGTCTAGTCTGACAAAACTAGATGAAAGCAATTGTCATCCGAGGACACTCTTTGTATAAGACATTCATATAGCCTTCAAATATTATTTAATATGATATAGTTTTAAATCTGTACAATATTTAAAATTGTATAGCTTTTGCAAAAGCAATTTTTTTATAAAATGTTCTGTTTTATTTTATATTAAATTATTCTCAATATATGTATATCATGATTGTTGTCATATACAGTATGTCCCAGAAGTCCCGTATCACCCTTAGTATCTCCGTGGAAAATCAATATATTTAAAGGCAGTTTTTTTTACAGTCATAAGTATGGAAATTCTGATTAAATAACATAATATTCGATTCTTTTTTTCAAAAATTCAAAAATTTTTCTAGGCAAATAAGTTAACTAAATTTCCAAGATAGCCATTTTGTTGATCATATTTTTAAAACAGTTCAAAAAAAAAAAAAAATATTAAAATTTAATGAAAATCGCCCAAGTCAGGGCTAATTATTATTTTTAATTTTAGCCGAAAATCAGCGCGATTGTAATAATTAACATGCGAATCGTATTTAGCTAATGCCGTATGCATAGGTAACATAACTATTATTCTTAGAAATTCAAAATAGTAATAATAGCTCTAACTTGAACAATTTTCATTAAATTTTAATATATATTTTTTTAAACTGTTTTAAAAAATACGATCAACAAAATGGCTACTTGGAAATTTAAAAACTTATTTGTCAAAGAAAATTATAAAAAAATATGCTATTCAATCTGAATTTCCATACTGATGACTGTAAAGAAAACTGTATTTAAATATATTGATTTTCCACGGAGATACTAAGGGTGTTACGGAAATTCTGGGACATGCTGTATAACTCCTGCACATTATTTAAATAGTATTATAAAAACTTACAGGTAGGAGGTGCTTTAAAATCTTGTAAGCTCATAATATGAGTATCAGGAATAAAATTTGCTCTGACTCCTTGGCAAATTGCAAATTTATACTAAAATTAAAAATTTGAATTAGAATTACCTTTTTTTAAATTTCAATAAAATTAACCCACTTTTTCCAGCTCTTTGTCTGGAATACCAGTCTTGTTAACAATTCGTTCTTTTACATCTGCTAAAGTCTCTTCCTAAAAATATCATAAATACATGAATTTATTAATATATATTTCAATATTAAATAAATTAGCCTTTCACTTACATGAATAATTTTAATAAGAAAAGGAGTACCAAAAGTGGAGTATACTTCTTTTGAAAAATGGTTAACAGGAACTAATAATTCATTTTCACTGAGTTCCATTTCATCTGTTGGTACTTCTTCTACTCTGTATACAAAAATAAAAATAATAATAATAAATTAATCTAACAATATCAGAAACATGATATTTTTAATTTATTTTATAATTTACCTATAGTATTTTGCTGGGAAAACTGTTGCAATGTCGGGCATTTTCACTCCAGGATTGAACCATTTACTTATTTTAGCTGACATAATTTCTAGCGTTCTAAAATGTTTATAATGTATTTTTTCAAAATATTAAGAAAGGTAACATTATGTTTCAAATAACAATACCTGAATTTTCCAGATCCTTCAGGTGACAATTCTACACTGCCATGTAATACTTCATAAAAATGAGTACATGAGGTATCATTCTTATTAAGATACAAAATTATTTCTCTTTCGTCTTTTAATTTGGGACCACACCAAATAATCTACAAAATAAATTTTATAATATATTTAATAAAAGAGATCTTTCACAAAATATATTGAACTTACTTTAACAGGCTTCTTGCTTTCTAACTCATCAACTGGCATGTGCATTTCCTGATAAAAAAATTTCTTAGGATATCGTTTACCATAGCTGTTATTTGTTATGAGGTCTCGAATTGGTCCATTATAAGAGTTTTTAATCGGTTCACCAGGGCATTCCTTTTGACCACTGCTTAAACAAGAAATATGAAATATCGATAGGTACAAGAATATATAATTTTTGCACATACTTAACACTAAAATAAATCTGCAATTTGCGTTGATCAACAGATACTCTTTCAGCAACTGCTTGTAACATATCGTGGTACAACATCCACATAGGTAATCCCAAGGTAAATCCAGGATCGTTAGGAATAAGTTTATCACAAAATGTTATATACACTTGAGAACAAATATTTCTAAATGAATAAAAAAATAAATAATTTTGTGTTAATTTTTTTTCATATTATTATAATTAAACTTACTTAAAATGATCAGTAACAGAAGGATAAGTTTTCACAAGTTCTTCTTTTTGGTAGATTAATATCTCTCCATAAGTTGAAGTCTGAATTATCTTCATGTAAAAATATATTTGTTAGAACATATAATTGTTAAAATAAAATATAAATTTGGCATTCTTACTTCACAAATTGGATCATCAAGTTTGGTTATCTTTTCTATTTCATTTTTGTTAGTTTCTTTATAAATTGCAAGTTTGGTATCTTCCTCAAAACCAGCTCGTTTATTCATGATGTTAATTAGAGAATCTTTAAAATAAATACAAATATTTGGTTATGTTATAATTGATTTTTTTTTATAACAAAAATTGTCTACCTAATGGTGTTTCAAAGCTTGCAAAATGGTAACCACAATAAACTAACAGCCTCTCTTCTGGTATAAACAATTTGAAGAAAATCAGGGACTGATTACTTCTATCAAAAGGCATTAGAGAACTAACACCTGGCTCTACTAACTCTAACCAAATATTCCATGTAGTTGATGAACTATCATGTAAGTCTTGAATAGTTTTTAAAGCATTCGCTTCTCCATCAAGATACATAGGTCTCAGAGATTCATGTTTACTGGCAATAAGTGGCCAAATTCTTATTTGATTTGATTGATATTTCTAAAAAGAAATAAAAACATTCTAGGTTTTTGAATACATAAATTGAAAAATATATTTAATTTACTTACAAAAGTTTCAGCTAATAATTGATGGACTTCTTCTAAATTATTGTTTTTTTTTACTTTGACTGTTCGGAAGGTAGGTTGCTCCAAATCAAACAAGTCAATTCCCAAATAACTATCAAAACAATCTTCCAAAAAAACTTGTATATTGGTATATATATGTAAATCATTTCGTTCTTTTCTTCTTATTGTTTCAATACGTTTTTCATCTTGCAATCGTTCTACCAACTAAACACATACAAAATCATCAACATAATACCCTAAATACAGCACATAACATAATTTTCATTAACTAATTTACATTAGATAATCATTAATTAATACTTTAACTAACCTCTTTTGGTATATCATTAATTGTAACTTCCTGTAGCACATTTTTTAATTCAGAATCACGAATATAAACTAACATGTATGCATTAGTACATTGCTTTATCGGCATCATATTCTCATCTCCATCATTACCACCAAAATTATGTTCTATGGCTTCTTCTTTAGGGCATCTTGAGACAACATCATCATCAAATTTACACCACTGATAAAAAAATAATAAACATGTGATATTTTGTAATAAATTTAATATTTTATTGTAAAACTACCTTTCCGTCGCCTTTAGGATTAATGAAAACAACATAATGTCCACCATGATTATCCCCACTATGAACAAGAACTGCATGCAATATGTAATCAGCTGGGGTATCTTCTTTTACTTTTAAATACTGATCCAAATTAATTTTATCATAAAACTCAAATCTAGAACAACAATGTTTGAATTAATATATTAAAAGGCAATGATTTTCAATAAAACATAAATAATAACATTCAATTTACCTATCATTGAATTTAACAGAACTATCTGTAACTGGATCATATTGAAATCGCATAAGGTGTAAATAAAAAACAGGCGGGAATGATGCAAATATAACTCCTTTTTCAGCATCTTGTAAACCATACTCTCCAGCATCATATCTGTTATCACCATCTAGTATCTCAACTTGTATATAATCTTTGAACGACTCATAAACTTTAAGAACATAAAAAATATTAAAGGTAAAACATTAGTTAAGAAAAACAACAAACCAATCAATTTGAAGGTCAAAATAGGAAAAATAATTATAACAAATATCAGATGTTAATTTTAAGTAATTATATTATTATATTATTTTAAGTCATTATTATTTATTTTTATTTTATTTATTTAACATCAGCCTAACTACCACTGACAATGTTTATTGTTTAGCATTGTTGTTATATTATAACTAAAGACCGGATTTATATTCTCTTAAAATACCCAAAATATGATGCTAATATTCTCTAAAAAACCTTCAAATATTCTCATTATATTCTCTCAAAAATTTATAAAATATGCAAAAATATGCAATAAACATCATTATATGCTTCATTATGTATTTTTTAAATTTTTTTTCAATATTATTTTGAAATGTTAATACAAAACAATATCTTTTTTGTTATGTGGTTCTATCCATTGTTTCAAAAGGTTTTTATAATTCACTGATTTTTTTAATTTGTCCATTTTAAAAATGACACTTAAATATGTAAGTAATTATATGGCATCTATAGTATAAAACAAAATTTTGGATATTTGAATATTTGATAAACGTATACGTTGATCTTATCAGTAAGAATACAACTGCCAGCATTGCAGGTTAACCAGGTTTAGGGAACGGCACGGCAACTTATTATGATAAAGTGCTATAACCATAGACCTTATACTAAGTACAAGGTCTATGGCTATACACGCAAGCACGACTAAAGATA
>NC_042495.1:71985924-71991289 GCF_005508785.2 Acyrthosiphon pisum | reverse complement strand
CCCCTAGTAGTACTTTTTCGGCGGCCTATTAGAACGGGGGAGTGGCGGTGTCGAAACATTTGAGGACTGTTCCTATACTACCCCCCAACCTTGTCGATACCAGTCCATACTATCTTAGTCCGTGACGCAAGGTTTATAGATAAACCTTGATAACACTGCGTGCTTTCTTTTTATCAAATTGATAAGAAAAAAAGTAAATTGTAAATGTTCAAAAAAAAATTTTCTGGGTAGGTAATTGTAATATTAAAATTAAAAATAAATAGAAATTTTTTCTCACAATTTACGAAATGTTCTCAAATATGCAAAAAAAACTTTTTTCTACGCATTCAGAATTGAACGAATCGTCCACATTTTTTACTCTCATAAGACTACATAGACCCAGTAACGATATGTAAAAACATATAAATCCGGTCTTTAATTATAACCTTTTACACACGCTTAGTCTATAAATCTCAAACTAGGCATAGATAAGTTTGGACCTTACTGTTATCATTAAATAGTATTACCCTTTCACTGCTGACCATAAAAATGGGAAATAAATTAAAATTTAAAAAAAAAAAATAATAATAAAATAGTATCTGCAATTTTTTTCTCGTTTCATAAAATCTTGCTAGTAGTGTAAGAGCATGATAGGCACAACCTGTAACCACCTACTATAGGATCAAAATATCCTAACAAAAATAATTTCTCCTTTTAAAGGTTATTTGTTTACCAACTTTAAGTTAATAATAAAAAATAATAATGTTAAATAATCCAAGTTCAGCTCACATAATAAATAATGTGATATGTGTAATAGTAACTAACCCAGAACTTGAAACTATAAGCAATCCATATAGGTAAAATTAGTATATTTTAAATCTGAAGCGATACAATTTAGTTCCTTATATTATTTAATAATTTAGGATTTGTATTTTAAATTGTATATGCTGATGGAACTATTAATATTCAAACTTAGTAATAATATTTATTATTATTAAAAATGAAATTATTCAATAAAATAGATTTAGGTCATTCAGAAAGATTTGAAAATATGGACATTGATTGCAAAAATACAGCTGACGAGATAAAAGTTAATTTTCTACTATTGGATAAATATCCACCACGGATCAAAATATGTAGTAGAATAAATAAGTTAAAACAACTCTGTAAGTATTGATGATAGTAGAGATATTCTCAATTTACTAAATGTTATTGCTAATTTTATTAAATAAATTGTAGTCTATAGACTATAACATTTCAAAATATCTGTTCCATATTTCAATTATTAATGTTTATTAACTATTTTAATTAAAAACAGAAAAGATTTTTCTTGATTATTGAATTAACATATTTTGTCCTTGGATATTTTGTAGACAAGTCTATGTATTTATCAGCTTAGAAAATAAAAATTGAATTAAAAAATAAAAGAAAAATATACTAGTATTATTTAAGAAATTAAAATTAAAAAAATATATATATGATATAAAGCCCAATTCAAGCTAAAACTATAGTTCACGCACATTCTTCTATTTATTTAAAACCTAAGTCTTATACACCTGAATCGCCAGTCAAGCTTTTCATATGCATCATACACGCATCTGTGAAATAAGACTATAAGGAGATAATTGTATATAACTTACTGTTTTTTTTTCCTTTTATATTGAGCTGAATGTCATAAAAGGTTTCAGTTCGCTTTGAAGAGTAATCCACATTTTTACAATTTATGTAAGACTGAAATAAATATAATATAAGTATTTCTGTTTAATATATTTTAAATATATAGAAAAGTTTTTTTTTTTTACTTACAATCATTTTACCCTCGAATAACTTAGGTATAGTGCCTTCAACACATGTGCCTTTCATTTTATTTTCCAATTTATCAAGCAACTTAAATAAATAAATCAGAAAAATATAATATAAATTAAATACATTTTTTGATTAAAAATATTATACATACAACTCTTAAAAATTCTTGAACATCATGTTGCATAAATGAATCAAGTGTTTCCCATCCAAAACTTTTAGTTAGTTTTTTTGTTCCAACAGGTTTATCATAAAATTGAAGCTCATGGAATACTCTTTGTAATGCTAATGCAACACTTTTATTGCTATCATCACTTTCAGTAGGCATTTTATATACAGCCTAAAAAAATGTATTTGTGATTAAATGAAATCAGAATATAATAAGACAAATAAAAAGTAATTATAAAATTGAAGATTATATTTACCTTACGTAGTTGATTAGTGAAATATAACGCTTGTAAAAGTGAGTTCATATAGCATGTGGCACCTTGGTTTTTCAGACCTACATATCCAGTATGTTTTTTTGAATCCCAACTTACACCATGCGGTGCATCAGCTGTTACAGATACCTATTAAAGGTGAGTTCACTATTCTTAGTATAGATTTTATTAGAAAAGTTAAAAAAATAGGATTTATAATTTATGTTTTACACTGAAAAAAGTCTTGTTTTTAAGTGAGGGAAGAAATTAACCATTGTTTTCAAGATGTATTCCTTTGAAAACTTTAAATAAAAAACTATATTATATAAAATTACAATATGTACTCATCAATATTTATATAAATATATTCTAAATCATAAGTAATTAAAAATGTGGTTGGAAAAAAATTAATTACCAGACTACATTATAAGTAGAGTAGTATTACCATTACCAACTACATTATTACATTCTCTAGATGGACTATTGGAGCGATTTGAATATTAACGTGAGGAATTGGTTAAAATTAAGTAACATAAGTATCTATTTACTTTTTTATAAGCTATACATAACAAATTTAATTCTAATAAATAAAAATGTAAATAAATAAATAAGTAAAAAAGTAGGTAAGTGGATGTCGCTCTGCTTACAGTAGGTGGTTATAAGTGGGTCACTGTATAGTGATGGAATTAAATTTGAATTCAATGATATAATATTATTGTATAAGAAAAAACAATTCTGGCAGATACGGTTTGTTAGTGTGGATATTTTATCATACGCTCAGAATCTAATAGTCAAATATTTGATAAATATAAACAGTATATTAAACTCACTTCAAATATAACGGTATCATTTTTAATAAATCCTTTGGCTTCGTCCGTTATATCTTCCCAAGACATGAAAAAACTAAATCCCCAGTCATTCTCTTTTGGGTAAAACAGATGTTGAATTTTACGTTCAACATTACTGATGCCCTCTTTTTGCGATATAACACGAAGTTCAGCACTTGCATTAACGCTCCAGGAAGTATTTTCTGAATCACCATTACACTAATTAAAAAATAAAAGTGATTATGGATGTTGTGGTAATAACTATAATTATTGAACACATTGAACGACGGTGATTATTATATACATATTAGGGTGGTCCTTAGTAATAGAGGTATAATTTTTTTCTAAAAATTTTTGAAACAAAACCCCCAAAATCTGATCTTCTGCATATAAAAATAATATGTGTATAATTTGGTCAAGATTGATTGACTTTAAGACGTGCCCCAAGAGGGTTGATTATTTCGATTTAGGGTAGTTTTTCAGTTTTTCCTATTTATCTCAAAAACTATTCTACTTACAAAAAAAAATAATAGAACTTTTTTTATAAATAATCTTATTTTCTATAAAAAATGTTTTAATGAATAATACGCTTAAATCTGTTTATTTACATGAAAATCAATAATGAAAATAATGTGCACAATTTCTGCTACATATTGATTTTACCGTATCTCCGTAGATCGATTAAAAATACGAATAAAAAGTCTTATTTTGAATTGACAAATTAATGATATTATTTTTTCTAGGGTTAATAATAATAATAATAATAGTTTATTCAGTAGAATAAAACGGGCCGAGGCCCAATAGTACAGAGCAAAGTTTGAATACAAATACAGAAAAAAAAAATATTAGTAATATTACAAGCAACAAATATCTTATAGGTATATTAAGTTTACAAAAATCTAAAAAGGGAAAAAAGTGTTAAATTTGAAAGGCAAACCCAGCATTACATATTCACATTATTCATGTGAGCGTTTATTATCTCCTTTAAAGGAGAGAAGAAAAAGTCAACTCTCATCGAAAGTGTATTGCATAGAGCCATAGCCCTAGGAATAGGTGAGTTTTTTAAATAGTTTGTGCTATATACTGGAATGTAAAACAGAGATGTGGAACGAGATTATTGTAGGCTGGAATAGTAAAGGGGATGCAATTTAAAAGATCAGGATCATCGGTGATACTATTAATTAACTTATATATAAAGGATATATCTGCTATTTCACGTCTGGTGGATAAGGCTGAAATGTTAAGAAAAGAACTGATTAGTGTATAATTATGATTATCAATGGCCAAATTAAATTTGAAGGCTACAAATTTTAAAAACCTATTTTGAACGCGTTCAATGATATCGATATTGGTTTTGGTGTATGGATTCCAGATAGGAGCTCCGTATTCGAGAATAGATCTAACTAATGCACAGTACAGGAGTTTAAATGATCTAAGGTCTTTAAATTCAGATGAATGGCGCTTAAAAAATCCTAAAATTTTCAACGATTTTTTCACAACACACTCAATATGATTACGGAAATTTAAATTAGTGGTTACTCCTAAGTTACTCCTAAGTCTGTAATTGAAGAGACTGATCTAAGTTGGACATCATTTATAGAGTACACATATGTTATATGCTCACGGGATCTGTAAAAACACGTTGAATAACACTTATCAGTATTGAGACACATGCCCCAATTACGGCACCATGTAGATAAGATATTCAATTCCTCTTGTAAAACTAAGCAATCCTCAATCGAGGAAATACGAGTAAATATTTTTAAGTCGTCTGCAAAGAACAGGATTTGGCATTTTTTAAGAACAAGTGACAGTCCATTTATAAATAAATTGAATAATATGGGCGATAAGTGACCTCCTTGGGGAGTACCAGATAGGACAGGGATCGTATTTGAATGGAAGCCGTGTACTTGGGTGAACTGAGACCTATTTGTGAGATAAGATTTAAACCAGGATAAAAATGGATGACTAAACCCTAATCTATCCAAAATAATAATCAATAATTCATGATCGACCCGGTCAAAGGCTTTCACAAAATCAGTATAAATTACATCCTCTTGACGTTTATCCTTAAAAGCTTGAGTATGAAATTTTGAAGCGATAAATTACAAGTTAAGGTGGACCTCCCCGGTCTAAAACCATGCTGGCTATTGTCTAAAATGTTATTGATTGGTTTAATCATTTGAGCTAAAACCAATTCTTCTAATAATTTACCAATTTGTACTAGACCAGAGATAGGGTGATAGTTTTCGACATTAGACTTATTGCCTTTTTTGAAAACTGGGGTGACAGAGCTTATTTTCCAGATAGAAGGAAATACCCCTTCCTCAAGTGATT
>NC_042495.1:71977502-71985874 GCF_005508785.2 Acyrthosiphon pisum | reverse complement strand
AGATGAATATGGGATAAGCTATAGAATTAACTAAATTTGCCAAAAAGTCGGGTTGGGCCGATACCCGATATTCCGATATACGCAACCGATACCGATAAACCCGATACCACCAATATCGGCCGATATAAAGTATCGGTTTTAGTATCGGCCCATCCCTAATTTTTTCGTTATCATCGTAATATATACACTATACATAATATTATTCGTTGCATATTGATCATTAACTTATTTACGTCTGGGATAAAAATAGAATAGAAATTATCTCAAGAAAAAAAACATTCACAATAGTTTTATCGTGCCATATCACAGTATTTATTAGATTAAAAATATTGTAGCTATTAGTTGTCGCAGTAATATTATCGCAGTTGAAATTTTGGAGATCAGAGACTATTAATCGTTTATTCATATTAGAATTATTAGTTTAAAATGTCGCAAAAACAAGTGTTTTTGGTTGGGATTATAAAAAATCAAATAATCGGTGGAAAATTACCCTCAAAAAGAGATATTTTAAGTGTACTTTTTTATAATATGCGTGTTGTTAATCTTAGTTTACAAGAAAGTGCGTCATTAGTTATTGACGAGTGTCTTATTTATTGGAAAAAATCTCGCATACCAACACATCATCCTTCGGATTGTATTACTAAATGCAAAATAATTGTAGTGATTTACGAAACTTAGAAAAGCATAAAGCTCGTACCAGTGAACTAAATAAAAATAAACAAAAAGAATTTGAAGACAGCTTAAAAGATTTGTTTGACATAGCACACGCTGACGCTCTGTCTATGATAAATATTGACGAGGACAAACAATTTTTAATTGCACAGCGAATAAAAGGACGCCAAGGGAGTATGCTTGGAGTTGATACCAAACGAACAAAAATTGAAAAAAAAAAATAGCTCAAGAAGAAAAATTGAAATTGCTTATAGAGAAACAACAGTCAATTCTTGACCAAGGTATGTGTTTTATGAAATATTAAAATTTTTTTATAGTTAAGTATTAAGCCGTGAATATTTATATATATATTGTTTCAGTACCAACATAACTGATTTCTATACATTTTATTTAAATTATACCAACAAGTTAATCAATTAAGTTAACAATTTTTTTTTTAAAATTTTTTAGTACACTATTCCGAAACTGAATCATTTTTGTCTGATTCCTCAAACTCTAGTTGTAGTATCAATATGCTAGAATCACCAATAGTTTTATTCCTAGAACATCAGAAATCCAAGATAACATTTTACCTGAGTCCGGGCCAACAAAAACCAAAAGAGCTAGAAAAGAAATAATAGCTCCACGATTAGCAGCTGTTTTTGATAAGTGTAAGATAAGTGACAGAGATTGTGTCCATATATTAACTGCAGTTTTAGATGCAATATCAGTAAATCCAAATGAATATATTATTAACAGAACATCAATAAAATCTTCTAGGGAAAAATTTCGACAGCATATTTTTAAAGAAATGAAATATAGATTTGATAATTTAAATTTTAAATCATACGTACTACATTAGGATTCTAAACTATTACCAGATATAACTGAACATTTTAAAGTTGATCGACTCCCAGTAATTGTTACAGCACCCAATGTAGAGCAGTTGTTAGGAGTTCCAAAACTTGATTCGGGTACGGGATATGAAACAAGTTCTGCTATATATGACACTCTAGAGGAATGGTCTTTATTAGACGAAATACAGGCTTTTGTATTTGATTCAACTGCTAGTAACACAGGTAGATTAAACGGTGCATGTCATTTATTAGAGCAAAAACTTGATCGTGATATTTTATACTTGGCATGTAGGCATCATGTATATGAAATAGTTCTACAAGGTGTATTTACTGAGGTAAAATTAGCAACAAGTACAGGGTCAGATTTTTATTATTCAAAAAATTCAGAAAAGAATGGAACACTATAAATACAAACTCATATTCAATATGGTCTACCGATGAGAATGTGAAAGATATTTTAAAAGACGTTGCTGATGAAACAATACAATTTTGTATAAATAAAATTAAAGAAGATTTGCCTAGAGATGACTATAAAGAATTTCTTGAATTAATAATATTAATAATATTTTTAAGAGGTATGCCACCCAGGGGGATACGTTTTAAAGCTCCGGGCGCTTATCATCTTGCACGATGGATGGCAAAAGCGTTGTATTGTCTAAAAATATTATTATTTCGAACACAATTCAAAATTACGCAACGTGAAGAAAAGGCGTTAAAAAGATTATATTGTTTTATTATCAAATGCTATACAGTTTCATGTTTTTAACTCCAAACGCAATTACAGTTCCAATGAATGACATAATGTTTCTAAAAAAATTGGAATTCTATAAAATAAACGATAAAGAAGTAGCAGAAAAAGCAATAATGAAATTCATAAATCATTTGTGGTATTTGAGTGAAGAGTGTTCTGCTTTTTCAATATTTGATGAAAGATTAAGTATTGTCACACGATTAAAAATGGCTGAAAAAATTTTGCAAGAACAACCTGAAAGAGAACCACAAAAAAAGTACATTATTAAGTTTGAAGATGTACAACACTTTCTCGACAAAGATTTACCATTGGATTTATTAGGTGTGAACTCCAAAAATGTATTCAAAAGATTCAATATTCCTGAAGATTTTTTAAAAGTTCATCCAGAAAAATGGCATAATTTAGAAGGGTACCAGAAAGGAAAAAGCATATTAAATTCAATAAAGGTGGTCAATGATACGGCAGAACGAGGAGTCAAACTTATGCAGGAATATAACGACAAGTTTACTACAAATGAAGATCAAAAACAATTTGTTTTACAGGTAAAAAAAAATTATATATTTCAATATTAATAAATAAATAATATTATGTTGATATTTTTAGGTAGTTCAAGATTACAGAAAACAATATCCTGGATTTACTCGGGATACTCTCAAGAAACCATATACTTAAGTAACTAATCAAATATTTTTTTTATCTCCTAATAAAACTAATAATTATAACTATTACTTATTAGAATTAAATAAATTAATAAATGTTTATTCTATTTATAATTCATAATATAACATTTCTATTGAAAATTAAATTTTAAGTTGGGTTAATAAAATACTATTATTCGTATTATTCATTGATTTATAAATATACGTTAAAAATCATCAATAGTGGAAATGGCGCACATTATATTCAATATTCATTATTGATTTTCTTGTAAATAAATAGATTTAAGCTAATTTTTTATTATAACATTTTTTAAAGGAAATAAAATTATTTATAATAAAAGCTCTATTATTTTTTATCGTAAGTAGAATAGTTTTTGAAATAATTAGGAAAAACTGAAAAACTACCCTAAATCGAAATAATCAACCCTCTTGGGACTTAGAGTCAATCAATCTTGACCAAATTTTACATACATTATTTGTATATGCATAAGATCAGATTTTGGGGGTCCTTGCTTCAAATTTTGAAACTTAAAAAATAAGGACCACCCTAATAAGTATAATAAATAAAGATCAATACTACTAATTGTGAATAAGACAATAAAAAAATATATACATACTTGAAGAAAAAAACCAACAGAAGGCTGAGCAGGTTTAGCAGATCGATTGTCTTGGCTTACTCTATGCATTATCATTATTTTCCATGGAAGATCTCGAACATAACAAGGAGGTGATAGTCTTTGTTCCTTAGACTTACTAAAATTTTCAATTTCAAATCTAAAAGTTGCTTCTGGTCGTGCATTGTCTAAAAATAAAATAATTGTGATTTTGAGTTAGTTTATTAAACTAGTGGTCAGTAAATCAATTACAATTTACAATAATATAATTTTATTTTATAAACGATAATATCTAATTAAAAATTATAATTTTACTGTGAGAGAATAGTCATCAACAAAATTAAAATTGAAATTGTTTTAATATCAGATAGAAGAAAATGGGTTAAGTAGGTAAGCAATTAACAGACTTAAATAAGTGTCAAATTATTAAAAAATTAATACTAGTTATTAGTTACCTTCTTCCATCTCTACATCAGTTGAAATAATGGGAATTGAATCAGGTACTACAAGATCATTAATGATTGGCATCTCCTGAGCGTTGCCCAACATCAAAGGTGAAACTTCATTGGTTAGCGCTACAAATAAGCAAAACATACAACATTAGGTATTAATCAAATTATTTATATTTTATCATGATTTGTTAAATGTTATATTAGAACTTATAACTAAAATAAGTTTAAAATTATGTACAATACCACAATATTTTCTTCATATTACTCATTACTCTTAAAACACAACAGTATGGAATTATAGTACAAATTATGTATCGTTCAAATTATTAAAAGTAAGTATGTCGATAAAAGTAATGTTTCATTAATAATGTAAGTTCTTAATATTAAATCATTCAATTCAGTACAATTATTTGTTAAAAAAAAAATTAAAGGTATTACCTATTTTTGTTTTAATAATCAAGAAAAGGTTATTTTAATATATTAAAAAAAAAAAAAAACCGTAAATGCATAATATGAAAACAAGTCCATAGTATTTAAAGGAGCACAAAACACAAAAAATATTTTGTTTTAGATAATTTGAAAAAATGTTTAATTTCAAGAATAATGGTTATGAGGTTTCTAGTCACATATTCAATGAGTTATGAGGAATTGAAAAAAAAAGTATGTTGTCATTGGGCTGGGCTTGCGGTAATTACCTACCTTATAAGTGTAAATGTTACTCTCTTAGTCTCTTCACACAATAATTTACATACCTTTAAAGTATATTTTCTGATTTTTGTTGTATGTATGTAGTGTGTTTCTATGTACTAAGAATATTTGTGGAACCAGAATATTTCTAAAGTGTTGTTTTTTTGTTACATGTAAAATGTGTATAAAAAATAATCTCTGTAGTGCGCCGTTGTAACTACATAAGTACGTAACAAAAATATCTCTTTTAGTATTTTTAATATTAAAAGGTTAAATTCTGATACTCCTATCATCTTTACCACAAAAAATCACAAATTTCTACATACATTCAACATGAAAAATAGAATGATTAGATTGGTAAATCATTGTGTAAAGCAAGATTGCTACATGTATTATATAGGCGATTATGTCAAACTGCTTAGTGACATCACACAATTATTCTAGATATCACAATATCTCCTTATTCCTTTTTAGATTGGAATTTAACAAAATCGTTTTTTTAATAGATCCGATTACAATGATTTAGTATTTTTTAATAATTTGAACATTCTTTTTTGTGTTTTGTGCTGCATTAAGATTTAGGTACTTACTATAAATAAAAATGCATCCATATTGTTAAATTAAAATCATACTAAAATACATTTTAATATGTATGTTGTGATCTAACTGACTTAATACTGACTTTATTACTATAATACTGACTATATTATTAATTTAGGAAACCAACAGGATTTAAAATAAAATATGTTATAAGTATAAATGTTTCTTTCACTTGGTGTTATTTTCATCAACAGACAAATATTTCCTATTAAGTTATCATACCTAATGATAACAGACAAAAATAAGTCATTATTATTGAACATATGATTTTAACTCCTACAATTAATGAAAATAATGAAAATTTTTTTCAAATGTCTATTGTTCTAAACACTTTTCTAAATTCTACAGTGTAGTCCATTTTTTTTTATACATTATTATGGTAAAGGGAAGCTGACCAATACATAGGTACATTGTAATAGAGATGGCTTTTGTAATTTGAGATTATTCTATAGAATGCTGATTCAGTAATTAGTAATCACACTACAGTATAAAATTAAAAAATCTCAAAACTTAATGTATTTTAAAAAAACGATAAAACACTAACAAACGACTGAAATCAGAAATATTAAAACGAAGACTGCCTAGTACCCATCTATGCGAAATAGTGTTGTGAATCATTTTTGATAGGTAGGTTATCAATTAATCATCAACCGAACGAGTATTTTGTTGGCCCTTATGAATACTTCGTTTGTAACACAAAAGCATTAATGCGTTGTCACGATTGTCACCCAACACTTAAATTGAACGAAAAAAATTGCAAACGCTCGGAAAATGATTAAAATAGCGGGGGGCAATCGACTCGAGTCGACTAACTAAAACGAATAGAGGAAATCATGTCATCGAGGTTACCAGGAGCTTACGAAACCGATAATACGCGTTATATGCATAAGTCAATAAATAAAACAACAATAGTAACTGCTGGACAAGCGGCTGCGGCTTCATACCTTCAGTGATGTCCATTTCTTCCGGAACGTCATTCTGACTGTCCCGTTCGACCATGTGGTTCATAATATGGGGCAAAGGACTCGTTTTTGACTTTCTGTTCTTGTTTCGTTTGCCAAATGGCGTGGCGGTGCGCTTGTGTTCCGATTTTTTGTCGGCCAAAACGAACTTGACTGGCTTGCTCAGTGTACGCCCAATTTCTGCGACCGTCAGTCACAACGGCACGTGCGTCGAATGTAGTTGTATACAGCGATTTTTCGGATGGCGTAGAGCGTCAATAACTGACTACAAAATACAGACCATTAAATACCGCGGACGCCGCGGATATGCAGTTCCAATTTCGCGTCGGTAACGACGGCGGCGGACGTTCGTTCACGTTACACGGATTCGGTGCGGAAACGGAATAACAAACAAGATGGCCGTACGCGAGCATCGACACCGTGCCGTACATCATGTCGGTCGTGCAAACGGTGCATTGGAACGGGCAGTGCCAGTGCGCCCCAAAATGGGCTGTGATAACGACTGGTGGGGTTGGTCCGTGGACGGTAGCATAGATTAAAGAATAATAGAGTACTAGAGTAGTAGACTCACCAACTCATGAGAACACGAATGTACGATGAATATTCATCTCATGACAAATTTGGTGTCTACTGCTTAACGTTACAACTATGGCAGTATATCTGCTGTATTTTGTATAATACAATTTTGTATTCTGTATTTTGTCATGGCTACATCAACTCTACATACTATACTAAATAGTAAATACTGTCTAGACACTAAAGACGTGTCTATTTAATAGCTGTACAAGCACCGGTGTTCTTATCTATCTCCATGTGTATTGTGTATTTACTATTTATATACCACGGGGAACAGAACATGACGAAGTTTTTGCTGCACTCTTGCCACTGAGATTAAATATTAATAATGTGATTTAAACTTTATAGTAATAAGCATCGAAAAATTGTTCTCCAATCATTTTCTGGATGGAGACTTGTGAGTTATATTTATAGTTATATTTTCTGGAAATATTTTTTCCTAGGGTCAATGATAATTTTTCCGGAGAATTTTTATTCCGCAATTCGTTAACACATGAGTAAAAAATATAGAGAGAGAATACTGTTACAGATATATTAATGTTATTTTTAGATAACATATTTTTATTTTTTTTTAAAAGTGATTTTATTTGTATTTGTATTATGCGGCTGTCCAAAAACATAACACAGTAACTACATTTTGTAAAATTTTTCAGGAGCATAGACCACCTATTAACTAAACGTTCACAGGCCTAATCATATGATAAGCTCGTGTGGTTATTTGTTTGTAAGCAAGGTGTATTGATAAGGTGTCGTCACTAGTTTGAAAACTTGATTGAAAATTTTACTACAGATAGTCGTCACCACCGGGAGCGCTATATGTCCTAAAGAGTCCGAAAAACGAACACATTTAGTATACCAAAACTATAGAAAATTTAAAATATATTATGATTTAAAGAATAAAATTCAAAATTTTTCATTGCATAATGACTTCTATGCTCTAAATTATTTGTATACATGTATTTAAATACTTTCTTTTTATCAAATACAACTTTAATATTATTAACTATAATTAACTAAATTAACTAAATTGTCATTTTAGATTCTGAGCGGAGCAAGGGAGCTATTGTTTTTACAATGGTGTTTATTTTTTTATTTTTTTATTTTTGTATCCTGTATACAAAATTTCTTCCAGAAGGAGTGTTTCGATTTCAACATATAGTACCTTATCTTTTAGCAAATTGGATAAGATGGTACTTTAGAGAGGTCATTTTTCGATTTTCTCAATAGTTATTTAATGACACTGGAAATACCACCGAAAAATAACGAAAAAACGCTAAAAACGGGATTTTAATTTCTAACCCTTTGTTTATCACCATAAAAACGAATAAAAAATTGTAATATTTTAATATTAGTTGATTACCTACATGATAAAATAAATAATAACAATATAAAATATCCAGACTGACAAACCGTCTCCGCTCAGAATCGTTTTTCTTATACAATGATATTATATCATTGAATTCAAATTTAATACAACCATTATACAATGACCCACTTGTAATCTACTGTACAGCAGACGACATCAACTTACCTGCTTTTTAAATTTCCTATTACAAAAAAATA
>NC_042495.1:71968210-71975645 GCF_005508785.2 Acyrthosiphon pisum | reverse complement strand
TTATCAATACACCTTGCTGTAAGTCAATGAAAAATCCAAAGAAAAAAAATATGGTTAAATTCAGCGTGACTAGATGTCAATGAGGATACAAAAAAGTCGATTTTGATAAGAACGTTAGTTACTGTGTTATGTTGTTGGACAGCCATGTTTGAAATAGTAAATGATTATATTTAAATAATAATAAGTAAGTCAGTAACACAACTAAAGATATATAATATATCTTTAATCATTGTCAGCAAAAACCATCTTGTAGTATTGTCAGACTGTAACTTACTCCTAGAATAAAACAATTAAGAAAAATAAATATTATTTTTATATTATTCATCATGATTTATTTAAAATACACATAGCACGAATATCAATCAGGATTTAAAAAATAATAAACTATAATTAAATAATGTATAGCATTTAGATTAAAACTTGCTATAGGTATTGTCTTTAGAGTATGTTTGATTGGTAAATTATAATAAACAGGCTTAGTTATTGAGGATTGCAAAATAGCAAAAAAACAAAATTAAATAATATTAGGTACAAAAAAAAGGTATAAAAATGAATGAGAAATAGTAAAGTACTTAAAATATTAAAACATTCATTATAAAAGTCTGAAATCCATACCTGTCAATATAATATTATAATCACATCAATAATATTTAATAACTAAAACTAATAAACAAAATAATTAAAATTATAATTATTTATACAAACTTGTATAACACTGGAGCTATAAAATATCACAGTAATTAAAATTTTGTCTACCATTTTAAGTAGATAAAAATAATAATGAAAATATCTGTGTAGTTATAGTTAATCTATACTTTAATAAATATGGTTAATATAACATATACTAGTAATATAACATAAACTAGTAATATATAAAACAATACAATTAACTGTCATTAAAAAAAGTATAGAATAATTAATATTTTTTAGTGGTTATTTTTATATCTTCAATAGATTTATTATCATATTTTTCTTGGTAATATCAGAATAATTTAAGAATACTGAATTGACTGTACTGGTATAATAATAATAATGATAATATAAATTAAAAATAAAAAACATTAATTTCAACAGTTTGAATTGTGGTTAAACAAAAATTAGATAAAGATTTAAAACTAGGTGTAGTAAAGTAAATAGGTAAAAATTAAATTAACAGTAGGACAAGGATTATAATAAGTGGTAAGAGGTATTAAAAATTGCACATTTACATTTTATTTTGACTAGACAAAATTACTTTAGTAGGGTTAAATATCTATAAAATTCAAAAAAAATAAATACAAAACAATATTAAAATCAAAGCACCACAGACAGTCAAGCAAATTTAATATAGCTGATAGTTTTACCTTTTACATGCAGTCTTTTAGTGCGTGATTTATATGTCATTTGACTTCTTAATAGTTAATCATTTTTGATTAATACAAATGATTAATTATTTGATCCCCCTTTAGATATTATTCTACAAACTAAATATATAGTACCCTTTTAAGAAGATTTTATCACTTTTTGCCTATTTTTAGGCTTATCAGATTTTTGTTATTGTATATTACAAACAGCGGAGGTTCCAACACGTTTGTCCATACTTGCGGCTCGTCTTTTGATTGCTTCCAAGTAAACATCACGATTAAACTGTCCAGCGGCTAAAGGCATACTGAAATATATTTATATATATTAATCATACACAAATTAGATTTTTAAATATATTTGAATTCTTACGTATCAATACCAGGCCGAATTGAACACTTGTAAAGACCCCAAACTGGTTTATGGTCAGATGTACATACTGTTGGAACTGAACAGTAAGTTAAACACTCAATACTAGATGAAGTACAAGAGGATCCTGCAAAAATGCATTTTCTTATGATACAATAAAAAATAAACGATAACTGATTTAGAAAAATAGGCAAATTATTTAAAAATTAATTATTGTAGTTAATACTAATAAATTAAATAATGGAATGGAATTGTAACTGTAATTTTCATAAAAATGTGATCAATTTTGTTTCAAATAAGAATATACAAAATGGAAGGATAAAACTGGTCTTAGTTTAGACTTTAGGTCTTTAAAGTTTTGAATCACAACTTTGATTTTAGTTACTTGATGAAAAACCTTGTTACCTACCAAAAATTGTCTAGACACAGTTTATGAACCAATGTCCTTTAAAGATTTTTAAACTACCCAGGGAGAATGACCATGATTTATAAATTAATTTAGGGGCTCATTAAAGCAGTTTTTTTTAAAATAGTAAGCTTATGCAATATATTTGCTTTGCAAGTTAGATGAAAAAATGCATTTTATGCAAAACTTACACTTTTTGAAATAATGAGTGTTGTTTGATAAAAGAATCACCCGGTACATAAAAGCAACCCCTAACGTGTCGTTATATAGTACACATTACTAATTCTATACTACTCAAATATTATATCAGATGAATACAATTAATACTTTGCCTCATATTGCCGCCAAATCATCAACTGCTGTATAAAATATTTTATCGCATTTGGCTATGATAACATAATCATAATTACAAAAATGTTTGACCAGATAGCAATTATTAAATTACTTATACACAATAGTTCATTTTTCCCCATGCTCCATTATACCCCAGGTTACTCTAAGTGTACTTAAAATTTAATTAGATATTTATTTTCATTTATATATTAATTAAATAAAAAAAAACTCAGGGCTTTAGCACAATAGTGCATCTGTGTTGAGTATCACTGGTATTAGCCACTGTCACTGGGCTGTACCAATTTCATAATATTTACCTGTGGGACTTGGTAGAACCTGTTGTTTTCCACATTTGAAAAGAATTCTATCTGTATATGAAGGTGTTCTTTGTTTAGCAGTTGTATCAAACATTTCAGTTCCTGGATCATACTTATATGTTGGTGCAAATGTTAATGGACCTTCTTGAAATCCACGAAATACTAAACCTATAATTAATAGAGATTTAACTCAATATTAGTTCTTTTTAGTTAAAGATGTTATATCAAAGATTACGCTCTCATACAAGGGAAATATTATAAAAGTTCATGAAGATGTGTAAACGATATAAAGAGTAATTTCAAAGGTTAACATCTATAACAGAGCTGGCCACTAATTTTAATTTTGGGAACCACAAGTGTATGAAGCTAATTCGAAACGAGGCTCATTGTTAAGACATATTTTTTTATTTTAGAACAAATGGAGGAAAATTTATTTATTTATAGAAATAGGTAACTTAAAAGCCGCACAAGACTGGGCTACATGCGGCTCGTGAGCCTCGTTGTGGCCACCCCTGATCTATAATTCATATATTTTTATGATAGTGATAACTTATAGCTCTATAATTACTTTTTTATAATTTATTATAATATCTTCTTGAACTTGTTTTTTCTATGTTCTACATTAATAATTATTGAGAAGATGGGTATTATTGGTTTGGAATTTTCAATATAAATTGTTTTTATATTTATTTATCTTGACATTGTATTTGTACTCATGTGGCATTTGTAATATTTTGAATGGTTACTTTATTTCTAGTTTTAATACATTTTTAACCCTCCATGAGTCGCATCATTGTATGTAACACATGTGGTCGCACAAGGTCTTTTTGACCGTTCACTTTTATCTCATATTTTTTTTAACATTTTACATACAAATGCATTTATTAATGATTTACAAAAAATATACTTTATTTATTTATTATATTTTACAATAAAAATTGGTATTCATGGAACTATTATACTTAAGATTAAAATGAAAATAAATGAAAAATAATTTGATAGAATGAATATGTTTGAATACGATACGGTTTAATATTTTTTTTTTTAATATTGCAACGTTCGAAGAGATAAGAGGTAAGTGTCTAGATAAATTGCTTTTGTTGGTTTTTCCATTTAAAATTGTATGTCGACGAAAATAATATGTAACAAAATTGATACTGAGTTCAGTCGCACACGGTCTTTTTGACCGGTTACGGACTTTAAAAATAGCTATAAATTCGATGAACAATAATAGACTGTTCTAAATAGTTTTAAAAAATAGGTCAACGTGTACATTAAAGGTAACAAAATGCATGAAATAAAGTAAATTACTCACAATGATTTATTAGTAAAATAATAAACTCACGGTCTTAAAGACCGTGATGCGACTCATGGCGGGTTAATACAATCATTAGCAATAAGAATATGATATATGTTAAATAAATTACTAAATGCGAATAAATATTTATTTTTGTATTTAATAACAAAATAACGTTATCATGGTTTTTTAGAATAGGTAAGCCTCTTTTTTATCACCTAGGTAGTATAATAATTAATAACCCTCTGTTGAGCATCATGTTCAAATAACTCTTAACATTGTATATTAGTATAAATTTGTTTTATTGATTTAACTAGTTCACAACCCAGAGGTAAATTAGAGAGGCCTACACTAGACTACTGAAAATATAATAATAAAAAGTACCTAAACTAACTGATGGCCAATATTTGAACTAGCTATAAAATATATACCTCAGAAATCACTTAAAATAAACCAAAGAAATAAAATAGTTTTTAAAATGAACTGGTCTAAAATCCCATATAAAAATCATATTGACCATATCTTTTATAATATTTGCACCGGTCCAAGCTAAGACACCATTTCACATATACCAAAAACGTAGTTTAAAACATGTTAAATGTTGACTGCTAATCTTTCGATGCCGAACTCATAAGAGGGTGGCTTATTACGTATTTAAATAATATTAACTTATAATTTGCTTTTTTTTCTTTAGTCTTGATTTGGGAAAAAACTATAATTAATAGTTATAAATTGATTGATACTTAAAATATCTCTATAGGATTAGCTATGAATATTACATCAACAATTTATACTTTATAATATAAATTAAAACTAGTTTAATATTAATTATTTATATAATTAAATACAATTATTAATTCAATAAACATAACTGGACTTACCATTTGAAATACAGTCATTCAGTTGATCTGAAAGTGTTTGATGCATAGGTGAAACCAAAGGAAACCTATGCTGTGTAACCCATTTCATGACTTCGGGTCGTGAATGGGCTAATCTGAAGTTTAGATCTCCGCACCAAAATACATAATCAAAATTATTAGTAACATCTAAAACGAAGAAAAAATTGTTGTATTAATATGAATTAAGCTTAAAAAAATCATGTACCTTTTGTTTTATGTTTAACAGGCAAAAGTTTTGGAAGTTCCAAAGATTTAATAATTCTACGCACATCTTGTAAACGTTCTTTAACTTTTTCTACATGTGCAGTAAGATGCGATGTTATAAATAATATTGACGACCCAAATAGAGAAAACGATATTGCAACAGCGCCTTTTGTTCGAAATGCTGTTCCCGGTCGAGTGCTAAAACTTGATTCTTCGGGAACTAAAAATAATTATACTTAATATTCTTAAACCTCTTTAGAACATTAGAATAATTAAAAATTCTTACCAGAGCAAAACCAAATTAAATCTCTTCGAATATAAATGGCTAAATGTAATGTGCCTAATGAAGCAGAATGAAAAAGAATGTGTGATGGACCAATAGTTTCTTGAATATTTACTTCCCATTCAAATTTATCAGGATAACTTTCTTGGGTACCTATAGCAAGAATATCTGGCAAATGAGGAACAGTGTCTGGTAGTAGTAGTTCATTAAGTTCAGGTGGAGGCGCCTATAAAATTAATGTAATTACATAAAAACATTAACTTTATTAATTATTTTATTTACTTGGCCATTCATGTTCCAGGTTCCAACATATATACGAACTTCACGATTATGTAAAACTCGCTCCAATTCCATAGCTCCTAGTAAAGAATTTCCTGCTATACGTCCATGTAAATAGTTTCTGTAGAAAAATAAAATAAATACATTGAAGTATATAAGTATGTTAAAATAAATAAATTAATATGTTGTACCGTTCTTTAACATCAGACGTAGGAATAAGATGTAATACTTGTACTGCAAATAAAGCCTGTCTGGCTAAACTATCCATTGAGTTATTTTTAGTTTCAGTTTTTTTTATATATTCAGATGCTGTTAAAGTAGTTGTGGATGATGGACGAATTGGCTTTGAATCTGCTGTATTTATACTGGGGGTTTTTGGAATAATGATACTATCAGCAGACACATGTTGTACATTGCTAAACATTTTCCGTAACCTGTCACATTTTTCCGAAGGAGTTGATGGTTCATTTGTTTCAGTATCTTTATATTCTGGATTCACACCGTTGGTAGATGAATGTAAGCCCAGACTCAAAGACCGTTTATGAGAAGTATTGGGTTCCACTGTACATGAACACACATCAGGTTCATTTGAGTTTTCTCCATTTTGGATATCAGACGGCGTCTTTGTTGTCTCGGTAATGGCGCAACATAAAGAGACATTTGTGCTTCTATTGAGTGGATTAGAAACATTACGATATGGGCCATCTAATTGATAAAACGTTTGTTTTGATGTATCAATTTCGGGCGTTGTTGTTTTTTTTTTCCTTAAATGTAGTATACTTAGCAAGCTCGATTTTTTTTTGGGTGAAATATTTTTTTTATTCATTTTTATAACTCACAGATTGGTCATAACAGAAGAGTTGAGATCAGTTTTCAGCCGTATTGAAAAAAAAAATACTTATAAATAATGACTAGGAAAACATTGTGATGAAATCGCTTACAGTATGACTAAAATTCTGCTACGTTTAAAAAGGTACTTAATAGTTAATACTCATATAGTCATATGAGTTTTGTACTTATTATAATATCTAATCTAAATGGTTGGTCGTGCATAATTAAAAGTTTGGTTTAGTTCAGTAAAATTATTGATGAACGTAGGACGGTTGTCAACTTGTCGTTTTATTTTTTTCCTGATAAACTGATAAACTTTCCTGTTGTACCACAGAATAGATGAAATCAGAATGGACACTCTCCAAAAACCATGATAAGAGCTAAAGTGCCACCAGTGTAGCCATATAAAAAAACTATTTTCATTTTCTGATTTATGACGCAAAAGGCCACTCTGTGTAACTGTTTTATTTGGATTTATTTGTAAACTAACTGCTTTTTTGAGGCTGGTTTGTAAAAAACAACTTAAAAATTCATTTTTCATAAAAAGTGAACACGAGACATCTACAAGGCCTCTGTCATACTTAATTTGATATTTTGAATTTTGATTACTTTGAAATTCTTGTGATTTTACGCCATAATCATTATAATAATTCTCGTTTAAACACGAAAAGATGTATAAGTAAATAATAAACGATATGCGCACTCAATTGCATCACAAACTATATTGGACTCCAGTTAGTTGACTGGAGTAACTATATAAATATTAAATATAAATAAATATAAATATTAGTAGGGCTAGGATTTTGTAGCATTTGCATTTTCTTTCATAGTACTACAGGACATAGCTAATCAAAAACAAAATTCGATTCATTCATC
>NC_042495.1:71957271-71967484 GCF_005508785.2 Acyrthosiphon pisum | reverse complement strand
CATTATTGGCAATTTTTTAATTCCTTTGTTGTAGGTTTTTAGTGCTTTATTTTCCTAGCCCTAATCATTAGTTACAAAATTTCAAATCAACCGCCAATTCTTCGGTCGAAATAATAAAATTATTTATACAATATTTTTTTTACTGTATTTTTTGGTAACACTGGTGGCACTTTAGCTCAAAATACCGTGTCTGCCATAAGAGCCCATGTAAAATTTTGGAGAGTGTCCATTCTGATTTCATCTATTCTGTGGTTGTACCACGAACCGTGTTGTGGTTATGCAATATGCAATTTACAACAATCGTGAACTCATTGCGGACGCCTATATTTTATCGGAATTATTTCACGCGGAACAGATATTTTACGGAATGTAAATGTAGGAAAATATTATTTTTGAATGATTATGTACATAATGTACATGAAAATTGTTATGTTGAATTATGTATCGTTGAAAATTGTTTGTTAGAACAATCATTAGATGGAATGATGGAGCAAACGATACATGAAATCAATAAAGTGTTGAACAATAATTACTCGGAATAGACATTAAAGACGCTTATATTTTATCAGAATTGTTTTACGTGGGACAGACATTTTACGGAATTTAAATGTAGGAGAAATTGTTGTGTTAAATATTATGTATCGTTGAACATTTTTTGTCAGAACAGACATTTGATGGAATGATACGTTAATGAGACAAAAAATACATGATTCCAATTAATGTGTATCCCAAAATTTGAGAATCCCAATAAATGATTGTTTTAAATAACATAATTCCAAATATCGTAATTCCAGCAATTGTCTGTTCAATATATTCCAATCAAAACTAAACCCAAATACCCAATACATTATTTTCAAATAATTGTTTTTCCGAATATTGTTGGTTCCATAGATTAATATTCCAGTATAATAAATATATAAATATATAATAAATATAAATATATTATAATAATCTTTATTCTTTAATCGTGGACCGTGGTGTCGACTGTCGTGGTGACAACTGACAACTTACTGGCAATTACACAAAAACACAACTATCGACTATCCAGTGTCACATATTGACAGATTTAAGTTAAAAGTTACTAGTTAGTAGTTAGTGTATAACTAGCCATAATAAATTGTTTTGTGATATAGGTTATAAATATATCTGTATCGAGTACCTACTGACTACAACTGATTTGTGACTACTATAAATGTGCTACTGACCGAGCATAGAGTATTTTCTTATTATTACTTCGAAATTTAATTAAAATTCTTTAAGCATTGCTCCATGGTACTGACTACTTTGTGCGAAAAATGTAAGCAACTTATAATAATATGCAATGTAAAGTATTTACCATTGTTTATTTTTATGTGATATTTTCCTTCGGCGCTTTACCACTTGGTAATAATTACCAACTGCATCAGTGACCACTAACGTAATGTAAAATGTAGTATGTACGATTTCGTGGTACAAGCGAAACTGCAGTGTTATAACCATTTGCCAATATTGCAATGTTCGACACCAGTAGAAAAAAATATAATATTAACTAGACTGATCGTTTTAGGGGGACGAAATTTAATTAATAAGTCAGCTAAAAATTCCAATATTTATTTTTATAATTACGTAATAGGTAATATTATTATTTAAATTAACATTTAACTTGAATTTTACCTTGTTTAAGTACCAGGATACTCACAAACATAAGAAATACACACCTACATATTAAAATCTTTTTGATAGATAATAGCGTATTATTATAGAATACAATATATTATACGTAAGTACTACTAATTAATTTAAAGAAAACTTATGAATATCATGGTGCGGTTAAATCCACATTAGTAAAATAAAATTATTCTATTTCTAGCATATTCAATAATATCATGTTCTACATTTTTAAGTTAGAAATTTTTTCCTGGATTACCTAGCAATATATATAATATTTAAATTAATAAGTACCCAACAATTTTATATAATACTATACATTTCTACAAGAATCATTGAAGGAGAGAAATGAGTACTGAATCAGAAGTCAACTACCCCAAAGGTGTGATGAGTATTTAGGAATCCAACAAGTTATAAAGATAATCTATTGTATTAAATAATTTGGTTGAATATAGTACAATTATATTATATATACAAATATAGTAACCAATAAAAAAAAAAAAGTTACTTGATGAGACTGAACAACACTGACAAGTCTTGTTATATATATATATCAATACACGTGGATTTTTATCATGTTTCTATAATATTGTTATATTGTCATGTTCAGATTTGAGGAAAAATCTGTCAGGAAAAGCAGATTTTCAAGTGATAAATACAAAATAACACTGGGGCGGCTACTCATTAGCCTGTTGGTAAACCTAGTCGTAATGTGCACATACGTTGTGTCATTAAATTTATTTTGTGTATCACATTAAGAACTATTTTTTGGATTTATAACTTGTGCAATAAATAAAGTACATCAAAAAATAAATACTTATAGCAGTATATATTAAACTAATTGTTTACAATTTTAACAAAAATAACTTTCAATGGGCTCATTAACATATTTTTCCATTTGTTGAATAGCTTTCCTTGTTTTTTGTTCAATATCTTCCTGTTCATCTTCCATCAATTCAGCTAAAAATGGTATTGAATCTGGAAGTAGTGGTAAGAAATTTTCTCCCAATCTCTCTGCTACAGCTAATGTAGTATCAATGCATATTGATCGGACTTCAGGCAAACGATGTCTAGCTTTAAGCATAATCTGGCAATTTATATCCTTCCATAAAGTGTCATCTGTTACAGCAGCTATTAAATTAGATATACATGGTATTACATAATTCTTACATATATTGTTGTAATCTTCCAATTCTATAGCTTCCAAAATATCAACTAGTGGGTTCATAATTATTTCAAAACGATCTTTAGTTGTAAAATTGATTGTATCATATTTAAAAACATTGGATAATGTTGACACTATAGATTGAATAAGCAATGTTTTTTCAATTTTAGTGTTGGATTTACATTGTGTTAAAATCAAATTAGCTGTCGGTATTAAATTTCCAGCAAATAAAAGATACAAACCTTTAAGCTCACTAGATAATGTATTTAATAATTTAAAAAAGATTAATACACGAAGTTCATTATTTTTACCATTTTTCCATTCATTTAATTTATGATAAAATGTACGGAATGTTGATTCAGAACATTTTAATGCTACTTCACTTATTGCAGATATAACTGAACCCTCCACCATACTCGATTTTATATTTTCAGACTCATGAGTAAAACAACAAAAATCTAGAGATTTTAACAGGAACGTTGTAAATTCTTCAGTCATGGAATTTTTAAAACTATTTTTTGCAATGTTCAACACATATTGGAATGCAGTAAATTTTAGGTTCCTCACAATTTCTACCAAAGTATTACTTAATACTGGTTCTAAGATTCGTCCTGGTATTTCAGACAACTTTTCACCCAACTGTTGAAATTTAGTTCTTATTATAGATTTGTAATTATCGTTTTCATCTTTTGAACTGTCATCACAGGTAGCTGACAATAATGATAGTTCATAGATTAAAGGTACCAGATAAGGACTCAAAAAATTTTTTAGTTCTGATATTATTCTTAGCAAACCAGTCAGAATACTTGGTAATAAAGCTCCATCAGACATTACACTAATGTCATTCAATTTATGGAGAACAGATATTACTGTTGGTATTATTGATGCAAAACTTGAGATGGCTTTAGTTTTTAAATTAGAAACCAACTCTGCAATACATAGCACAAATGTTCCAAGCAATGGACCAACAGATACATCTTGTACAGATTTAGTAACTTTCTGAAGAATTTCCTTAAATACATCCACATTTTCATTAATATTTGAGCACTTGGTGACCAATGTAATAGAAATAAGAGCAGTTTGTTTAACATTCAAGTCTTCTTTTGTATTAAAGCTAGACATATTGACTATTTCAGACAAAGGTTCAAGTAATTTTAATGTTTGATATTGGGTTAATGACTTAGATTCCAATAATCTTTTGTTCAGTAAATCCATAGTCCTGTGTTGAGTAGATTTGAGGTCGACAAATGTTAATATATAATTTATAGCATCAACAAATATATCCAATGGAAGTAAAGCATTTACTTTGTCTAAAATGCTATAATATTTGATAGGCATAAAGTTTTTTGAACAACTGCTTTGGCGTTGTACAAACCATAAAGTGTTTTTAATTATTTCAGTAAAACCTTTTTTTAATGTATCATTAGATGTACAATACATAACTTTGGACACAAATATATATGATGATAGTAGGTTTGTAATAAAAGATACTAAACAATATTTTAATTTATGTAATTTGTTTACAGAATAGTTTGAAATGTCAATTAATGTTTCTTGATCAGATTCTCCTTTTTTAAGTTCTATAAATTTACAATAATTTAAAATATTGTTACACATATCAAGTAAAACATTTATTGGACATTCAGCACAGATATCCAAACAAATAGTATTACTAGACACCTTATTTTTAGTACCGATTGTACCAGATATGTATTCTTTATGTACAAGTACAATTAGTTCCCATAAATAACTGTTAGTATTCAAAGCTTGAACAAGGTATCTCAATAATGTTCCTCGCCTATGCTCAGGTATATCCAAAATACTACGAGCAAATACTGATAATGCTTTTCTAGTCACAACTTGGCCTTCCTTTATTAAAATAGGAATTATAGTATTGAGCACTTGACAAGTAATTTTAAATGTATACTCATCGTCTTGGCGCATAACAGAATTACCCATAAAAGTGAATATAGTCATTACGTGTAAAATAATTTGGTCTGGTACCATTTGAGCACAGTTCGACAATAGAATTAATGCATGATGTTGAGTTTGTTGATTTGGAGATAAACGCATGGTTGAGACAATTAATTCAAGGTTAAGATGTTCAGAAACTTTAGATTTTTCTGTCTCATTTTTAGTCATTGTACAGCAATTTAGTATACAACTTAAACACAATTGTTTAGTGTACTCAAGTAAACTAGACTGATCTTCAAACTCTAAGCATTTTTTTAGTATATGAAATAAAACTGGAGTCAATCTAGTAACATTTTCTAAACTGTTTTTATTTTGAATTAATTCCAATAAGGCAATTCCATTTTTCCATAGTACACTGTTGGGTGAATCATCATACATTTTTTCAAGATGAGAAATGAACATTATACTGTCAAAGCTAACTTCATGAATAAAACTTTTAATGGAATCTATAATATCATTATCTTCAACTTTCGCTTGTAAATCAAGTAGAGTCTTTATTAACTTCAATTTCAAATCATCAGACATTGTATTAAACATTTCCGTTGTTAGGCTTTGAACAAAAATTGTGACTGGACATATCAATTTTCCTGTTCCAAAGTTTAATACAGGAGTTGTTTCTTTTAAATATTTTTCACATATAGGCCATATGCTAACCCAATCTATGACACTAGGATGAAGTTTGTTGAGAGCAAGTTTAAAAATATGTGATTCAGCTATATCAATTTGTGTTTTTTGTAATAATTCAAGACCATGGGTCATCACACTTAAACAAACATTAGATGAATTGAGTGCTGAAAAAACATCAAATATTTTTAGTCGTAATGCAGATGATATATCAAAATTGCATGCAGTTTTAAATAGCATTTCTAATGTATTTTTAGCATCAATGTTATCAGATTGTAATGCAATCATTAAAATGAGGCGAATTTGATCACCATCTACTAGAATATTTTGACGTTTACTAATGATATTTTTTATTAACCACATATAAGATGAAGAGCTTGTGTCTTTGTAGGTTCTATTCAACTTTTTGAGGAAAGTTATTGTTGTTTTTCTAATATGTTGTGCATCAGAAGCCAAACAACACAATAAGGTTGGAATTACAATGTTCCCAGGGGTTAATGATACTAAAAACAAAACATTTTTATTGATTAGTGAATTAAGACTATTGCAAATTTGTGTAATCTTAATGTTTCCAATCCATAAATTTTCACAATATACTTGAATACGTTCTTCATCACTTGAATACTGTTTAGTAAATATACTATCATCAATTTCCATTTTATTATTTTTTGGTTCTTCGATAATTACATCAACCTCCATTTTCTCATCATCATATGATGTGACATCATCAATCTTTAGTGTACTTATGGATTTGTTTTTTTCTACAGAAGGTGAATCATGTAACAACTTAATTGAATTCTTCCAAGCAGTTTTGTATTTATTTTTAACACTTTTAACTATTTCTAAATACCGGGGTTCATTATTAGAAGAGTCTATTATTAATTTTACTAATTCAATTGTATAAAAGTCATCTTCGTTCAAATCTATTAAATTTATTAAATCAGAAGCAAATGAACAAATAGATTTTTCTTTTTTTGAAAGCATTATGGTATCTCGAACAGTTAATAAATAGAATATACTTTTGTCACATTTTAAAAGTTTTTTAAAAGCCTCAATTTGTAAATTGGAGTGTTCAGCCATATATTTAATACAAGAATTGGGAATTTTGACATTTGATGAATTTCTTGTTGATTTGAAAATAACACTCAATAACAAAGTACAATTATAATAAAGCTGTTCATGTTTAACCATTAAAATTTTTTTAACTAAGCTTGATCGTAATTTTTCTGTGTATGTTATATATTTGGACATAACACCAATAACTATTAAAGAAGAAACTGTGAATGGCCGCGTGTCAGATTCAAGTCCAGCAACTATTGATGGAAGAAATATTGTTATTAAATTATTCTTTGAAATAGAGGATGATGTAAAAGCAGCAACTAAAAGTTTGGCATAAAAATTAGTCCAAACTGTTACTAATTCCTCATTAGCTTTATGTTCATCAATCACTTTAATAATAATAGAACAAATAAGTTTCAATAACCTCGTATCATTAATTGCTTCTGCAATAAAACTTTGTTCATTAATTTGAACCCCAGTTTTTCTAGATCTGGTCAACCACCACCAATTTTTTGCAACTTCGGGGTTATTCTTAAGAGGAATTACTTGAATTAACCTTGTAAATACTTGGGTTGAAACATATGGTAAAGCATAGCCAAGTAAAATGTCTGTATTGTATTGTTCAATATTATATCGATGTACTAACCACTCAAGAGCATATAATGCTGGTTTTGAATTAAAATAAGGAGATAACAAACACAAAAATTCCTCAATCAAAGAATCAATTTTTTGATTTTCTGATAGATTCAAAATTGCCCTTTGCTTAGTCTGCCATAAATGGCTAAATAATGTTGATTTAAATTTCATAAATTTTATATTTATACCACACAGCTCATCCAGACCTTTCAGGCCAACTTCGAAAAATGATGACAAATCATGATTTCCTATATCTTGTGGTTGAATAAGCAATGATGTTTTTTTGTGGCCCAAACTCAATATTGATGTCTGGGGAGCACTTAATTTTTGTAACTGTTTTGCAAGAGATGTTGATGCCATAATTGACTAAAATCAATAAACCTCTGTTGTAATACGAGATTAAATCGAATACTTACATGACTAATAATTCAAACACTTTGAATTAAATATTGATACTAGAATAATGGAATTACAAGTGGTTTGATAAATATCTGAAACAAAAATATTAAAATTTAAAAATGGTAAAAACTTATTTACCAAAAAAAATACAAATGGGTATGTTTTTAACTAATACCTATGGTATATGTTAGCAATAAAGATAAGTGGATAAAAGTAAGGTAAATACTAAATATAGAATACTATTACATACATTATAATGGGTACTTTCCTGTTATACGAGACTAACGGCTGTTATTGCGACTACCGCTCTTATTTTGTGAAACATCATAATCCTTTTATCTAAGACTACCAAAATGGTACTCTCTTGTTCTACGAGACTACCTTATTTTTCTTGTCTTCTTTGATTTATTTTTTTATAGTATGTATTGTGGGTATGGTCAGAATGAAATAAAGAAAAAAATTAAATAAATAGTAATTATTCGTAATGTATTTTAAACGGTACACGCCAAAGTGCCAAATTTTCTGCGGCATAGGTATGGAAAACAATAAAATAATAATAATAATACAAAATGGTAAATCCAAAAATAAAATAATAAATAATTTATGTAATGTGGGGATGGCCACATTTAAATTACCTATATAAAAAAAAAAAAAAAAATAAAGATAAAAATTAAATACATAATAATTATTCGTAATGTACCAAATTTGCCGTGGGCAACACCAATTACAAAAACTAATAATATACATAATGATAGATATATAATATAATAAATATAACTGCAGCTTATTTAGTATTATTTTAATTCAGCCATAATATCAGCTAAGATAGGTAGTCGTGACAACGGAGGTAGTCTTGGGTGATAGTCGCCGTAATAGCTGTAGACTTGTATAATAAGAAAGTATAATTTTGGTAGTCTTAGATAACAGGATTGTGATGTTGAACAAAAGAGGGTAGTCTCGTATAACAGGAAAGTACCTTATAATGAAATAAAATGTGTTAAGACATTTTCTTTTTTTTTATCTTTTTACCCATCTTCCAAATGTCAAAAATATGTATTTTTGTTAGCAATAAGTTTAGATGAAAATGTCAGGGAAATTTTGATTAACAAAAAAACAAAATCGTTAGGTAGTTGAAATTAGATAAAGCAACTTTTGATTTTGAAAAGTATAAGATAATTTTATCTCCTAAATAAGTACTTTTAATGTAATTTAACATTTCAAATTATAAGATGCATAAAGGTCCCAATTATAAGAAAAATGTGATTATATTATGAAACTATTTGGGAGGCTGAAGATTTTTATATAGAGATGAACATTTTTTTTTATATATTCCAATTTGGTGTATCTTCAGGTTTTTCTCGAGGTTTTTTTTTTTTTTTGGAGGAGAAATAATACGTTGGTTAGCGGCAGTTTACCCTTCACGCTATTAGCGTCTATGCTGATAGTATTTACAAAATACTGGAAATTTAACTTTATAATTATATTGTTTATAAAATCTAAGAAAGAAAAAACTCTTTGTTTTCTATCTCTGGCCCATGAGCAACATGGACAAAACTTATTTACGCAGAATCATTTTTCTATGTTTTTAAATTATCTTAGAGTAATGTCACCTATTACAAAAATGATAGAGAATAATATTTTTGAGGGAATGACATATCGATTTGTCTAAATATTTTCTCAAAATAATTTAAACATAATTTACATTTATAACATTTTTTTGTTTATTTTGAAAGTCAGATAATAATAAATTATTGTAAAATCTATGTCATTCCATCAAAAGTATAATTCTCTATCTTTTTAGAAATGGGTGATTTTACTCTAAGATTACTTAAAAACATAGAAAAAATGATTCTGCGTTAATGTGTTTTGACTATGTTGCACACAGGCCAGAAAAAGAAAACAAATAGTGCGCTGACATCTCGGGTAAAAGTATTTACCTGCGGTCTTATACTTGTCGTAACCAGACGACAAGCAGTGCATTAATGTGGTCACCAAAGACGGTTCTCTGAATCCGAGGAATTTAGACACGGTTTTCTCCAAATACGGTTTGATATCCTCAACTTCTTTTCTACTGATTGACAGACAATGCCATGTTTTTTTTGTTGAAATATTATCGTATCTATGGTGCACTAGTAAAATAGACGGAAAATAACCGATTCTCGGCGAATAATAAAGAATAATGAAAATACTGAATAACGTAAACGTTTGTAAACGTTAGGTTTAGGATCTAACTCAAACGTCTCAAACCTGCGGTCGGATACTTGGATAACAGAATGTCAGTATCACCGTGAAGAGATAAAGCAATAACATGACAAATTACTCACTTATTAGGCCATGAGATTACGGAAAGATGAAAAATCGGATCACTACCTTTTGTTCCATAAAGAAAGATGTACTAAAGTCTATTTGTTCGAATTGATTTAATAATAAATATTAGAGATGTTCCGGGTGGGCATCGGGCAGTTGGGTCCCCGAGATAACAGCCATTATCATCAATATTATTTATCAGAATAATCCACGGACTAAGATCACGAACTACTACATAGGACTGGACACTGTATAAAATAATGTGGCTGCAAAGTTGTACGGTGGTCGTACGTTCGCTATGTAGCTGCTCTCTGGTGGCATTTTTTTATACTGTGCTGTTGTAAATTATTTTATGTGATAAGTCGTGACTAGTCACTAGTGATAACTGAAAAACGATCAAAA
>NC_042495.1:71955552-71957221 GCF_005508785.2 Acyrthosiphon pisum | reverse complement strand
ATATTTTTGAGGGAATGACATATCGATTTGTCTAAATATTGTCTCAAAATAATTTAAACATAATTTACATTTATAACATTTTTTTGTTTATTTTGAAAGTCAAATAATAATAAATTATTGTAAAATCTATGTCATTCCATCAAAAGTATAATTCTCTATCTTTTTAGAAATGGGTGATTTTACTCTAAGATTACTTAAAAACATAGAAAAAATGATTCTGCGTAAATAAGTTTTGTCCATGTTGCTCATGGGCCAGAGATAGAAAACAAAGAGTTTTTTCTTTCTTAGATTTTATAAACAATATAATTATAAAGTTAAATTTCCAGTATTTTGTAAATACTATCAGCATAGACGCTAATAGCGTGAAGGGTAAACTGCCGCTAACCAACGTATTATTTCTCCTCAAAAAAAAAAAAAAAACCTCGAGAAAAACTTGAAGATACACCAAATTGGAATATATAAAAAAAAATGTTCATCTCTATATAAAAATCTTCAGCCTCCCAAATAGTTTCATAATATAATCACATTTTTCTTATAATTGGGACCTTTATGCATCTTATAATTTGAAATGTTAAATTACATTAAAAGTACTTATTTAGGATCTAACTGAAGGTTAATTTTGTCAGATTATGGTTACATTTTTAGGACCTAGGTACTCAGCTGTACATAAAATGAGATTATAAATTATAAGTATCTAGGAAAGTTTAAAAACAAAATGCATTATAAGTTACATAATATTATCTAAAACTTATGAGGGGTGAATCTACAATTGCCTTATGTCTACTAAAGTTATGCATTCAAATTTAATCCTGTTGAACACTTAGGCAGTTTGAAAATATTAACATTATATTTTTATAATGCATATTATTGTGTGGTACATTTGGATCATAAACGAAAACAATGTAAACCTATAGGTACATTTCATATAAACTAATGTACCTATGTAGCTGCGGTTACAGTTGCAATGGAACTAAAAAAAATTATTCAATCTGATAATGAACTATAACTAAAACAAAGGACTAAGGGTATTAATACTTACGAGTAAAACATTAGGAACCTTTTGAGTTAAAATAAAATATATGAATATGCGTAAATAATAAATATTATAGCAAAATAACCACATGGAATCCAGAGTACAGACAGCAGACGTCATTGCCTGATATTGGGACCGTTGAATTTGGTGTTATCACTTATCATTAGTTTTTTTTTTTAACCTAACCTTATATCACTAGAAAAAAAACGGTTTATATCACTTTCATGGATGAAAAATATAATATCAATTTGGCTTGGAATAAGCAAAAAATAACATTTATCACTGGCCGCCGAATTTAAAAATATTTAAATTTTCAATATATTATTATAATATACAAAATACAAATACAATTTCACAACTGAGCAAGGCCGTATCTGAAGGTGGTCCAGGGGGTTTCGATCCCCGCCTACATTTTTTCAATATGTCTTATTTTTAACCAAATATCGAAACATAAATTCAACAATATTACAATATACATGTTTTGGACATTCTACATCCTACACGTCAACTTCTTGAACTTAAGTAAACAATCTTACACATAACGATTCATTATTTGAATAATTAACAATGGAAATAAATCATTATACGTTATTCCTTATGTTCAATGTCATTAAAATTGAAATATTTTATCTCGTA
>NC_042495.1:71953127-71953915 GCF_005508785.2 Acyrthosiphon pisum | reverse complement strand
AACTAAAAAAGAAAAATGTCTAAAGCGCCTTCCTCTTTTTTCATACGGACTGAGGACCGTCAATGGTGGAGTTAACACTAAGATTTGCAATTGTGGGCATGTTAGTGAATATAATTAACTCAAGATAAGCTAAGTTAAGTGAACACAAGATTGTTTTAAGCCAAAAGTTGAATGTAAACGTTTACAAAGGTACAACTTAACTTAATTTAAATTTATAGTATTTTTATAAATAATAGTTTGTTTCTTACAATCTTAACAATTATTTAATGTTTCATTCCTCGCAATCATAATTCATTTTAAAAATGATAAAATTATTATTAAAATTAATCATTATTCAGAAGTGTAATTTCATCTATCCGAAACTGGTATGACAAAATATATGTATGAACTGAAGAAAACATTATTGAGTAGTCCATTTTATACATTGATATCCTATTTAATCTGGAGCTTGGAAACCCTCTTTTGCTGAATATAAGAAACAAAAAAATACATTTAATTGTAATTCTTATAAACATATATTTTTAAGTAACTGTAACATAACAAAGTGTTATTTATTTATTATGATAACGCTTTGGAGGGTAAACAGTTAGTTAACTAACATAGTCAACATATGTGTGTAGTTATGTTGTATAATGTATTATGTGCAAAGTTGAGGTAATTTCTGATCTATATAATATATAGACTTTAACAAATACTGGATGAAACTTTGAGATGTGATTTTTAATAAATGGATGTTATAATAAGCTATTAAATGTTTATTAAAATACAACTTGTAACAGGGGTCGGGT
>NC_042495.1:71950320-71953077 GCF_005508785.2 Acyrthosiphon pisum | reverse complement strand
TATGCAGCACATGTACGAATTTATCGATTAAAGTGATATTGTGATTGTGTGAATGTGCGCTCATCATACTATTTACTATTTAACTATAGAATTTTTTATTAGCTATGGTTATTACATAGAACGTTATTATCAGGGGTGGATCTGTATTCTGTAACGGGGAACATGTAAAATAACATATAAATGATACACAGCGTGCCAGTTACATCTAATCACTTTCAATCGCCAATTGATATGTGAAAGTAAAAAGTAGCAGTTAAAGTAGCAATCACTGCTATTTTCACTGTGATTTATATTATCACAGTAGCAAATTCACAGTGTGATAAATATTTTTCACAGTTTAACATCACTAGACTGGTATCGAAAACATTATCAGTGATCCCTAAATGTTTCCAAAGGTACAAGTGTAGTACCTAGCGCCATCTATTTTAGAAATTACACATTAATCATAATATTCATTGTACAATCTACACCGGCAAACTTTTTGCAGTTATTAAATTTGATATTTTCTTTAAAATTAACATAAGTTATTTTAATGACTAAGGGTATAATTATTTGATGCTTACTACTTAGTACAAATTACTGAAGTAATTTAAAGTTTGAAAAATGTTGATATTTCATAACATAAATGATCATATTATGTAGGTAGAGATCATAGACATATTAATAATTAATATGCATAATGTAGAGATGAAACTATTAGAATTAATAAGGTATTTGTATGATATTCAATGCAATGTACTTAACATTTAAGGTTTTTTATGACTTAAATTAATAATATTTATTATCTAACTACTGCCTTGACTAAATACTGTAAGACCATACTTTTACCGATTGGTATTATTACGGGATAATATAACAACTTCCAAAAATATTACTTTATTAAAACAAACTTTATTTTTAAAAATATATACATATTACATAGATATTAGATAAATATATTAATTATATAAAAAACCAACAGTGTATATTATTTTATGAAAAAAAAAAGAATATTAGTGAATTGTAATAAAATTAAATAGGTAAAACAAATTAGCAATATAATAAAATATAGATAAACATTACCTAACTTAGTTTATTTTATTAAAATAATAGAAATGAAATAAAATTGTAGATTGTGTATTTGTTTACGTATTGTGTATTTGTTGATGAACCACAAACCAACGTTACGACAGTCAACTAAGTCTGATGATACGTCTACAAAATATAATAGCCAGTAACCACTATATTAGGTTTCATAAATACAATTTCAATAATTATATTAATATATTATTATTTCAAAAATAATTATTTTAGTACGTTGCCAATATACGCTACTAGAATGCGCTAGTAACCACACCTGTACCACAGAATAGATGAAATTTCATCTATTCTGTGCCTGTACCATTAGAAACATTTGAGGACCGGCCTTCTACTACCCCCCGGCCATGTCGATACCAGTCCTGTATATCTTAGTCCGTGTGAAATACGCATAAATGTTTTCAAAGTGGGGAGTCGTATCACTCTATTTTATCTGTTATAATAGATAACAATGTCACAATGATAACGGCATAACGACGTCATAGCTATGATCCATTCGTTATTCGTAGTTTTTTTGAATTTTAAAAACTTAAAATAATAATTTATACATATCCCTACCTATTTAATATTTTCTTTTTTTATTTTTGTTATTCATCCAAATCGTTGAACCTAGAAGTTAGAATTATCGTCTATCATAGATTTGGAGACAGTTGGAAAGAATGTTATATTTTGTTTGACAGACTTGTGATTGAACAATGGAGATATAGAGATCATAATTTGTTTTTAATATAAATCAATGTTTTGATAAAAGTTTTGAACTTTGAATAGGTGTCAAAAGCAATTAGATTTGAGTTACAAACACATGCACTGATTATATGTAGACATTATAAATAAAATAACAAGTAAGGTCAGTACATCATATTTTAATCTATTACATGGTTACATTAACAGTGAAAAATAATAGTTTCATTATTATTATCTACTTACACAGCAAATAAACACAAATGTTTAACAAAACAGTAAACATGTTACAATCAAAGTATCAACTCTCTATCAGATGTTACTTTAATGTTACTTTACTTTACTAATATTACTTTCATGAACTGTTAATAACCAATTAAATGCGTTTCTACCGAGTGCAGGTACATATTACTTATATTTTTTCTGTTTAGTGTAATTTAATTAAACATCAAAAGTTGTCTTATTTACAATGAAACGGAAAACCAAATCCGGAAATGCATATACACCAATCATGCTTAAAAATTCAATTGATGAAGTTCCAAAATATAGTAAAAACACAATTTTTTCACTACTTACCATTCTGTTGTTGATGTCTGTTTTAATATATCTACATATGAGTGACAGTGAAAACATATTAGAAAATAGTAAAATTTTAAGCAGATATCTTAAACAAAAGATTAATATTGGTTCTAATCATGGAGTTAATAATTACTGTACTGTAACTTCGGATGAATATAAATTTGATTGTTTTCCGAGAGGGAAAGCTGATAAGGAAAGCTGTGAAAAAAGAAATTGCTGTTGGTCACCTAGTACTCCAAATTCTCAAATACCATGGTGTTATTATTCTTCAAATTATAGTAATTACAAAGTAATTAATGTGACTGAATCCAGAAATGAAATAACAGCATTTTTTAACATAACGACAAACACCATTTATAAAAATGACATCAAAGTATTGTGCATGGATATTTCATTTCAAACGGCACCATAGATTACGTG
>NC_042495.1:71949421-71950270 GCF_005508785.2 Acyrthosiphon pisum | reverse complement strand
TGTTCGATCAGAAAGTGAATATCGATGGTGCATTGGGGAGGTCAAAATTTAAATTTCCCAGTGGTTTACAAAAGCGCCGGGAAAAACAAAAGAAAAATTAAGGAAAAACGGGAATTTTTACGCAAAATCGATTTTTCATAAAATTGAATTTGGTTTTTGGTGTAACTTTAAAAAAAATTACCGTAGATACATGCAATTTTGACTGAATGTTTATCTTAGCATCTTCTATACACCATAAAATTTTCAAAATATTTTGATGTATTTTGAGCTCTTTACGGACATTTTTATTTTCCATTTTTTTTTAGTTTTTTTTCTAAAAATATCAATAAAATTTTATTTGTTGGATAAAAAAGCTTGAAAATTTAATAGAAGGCTCCTAGTATATTGTTTCAAAGGCAAATGAAAAATATTAAAAATCGTTAGTCACAGTTTTTTTTTTTAAGCATTTAAAGTTCAAAAAATGACAAAATATGGAAAAATCACGAAAATTTGCAAATTATTTCGAGTTAGAAATTCATAAAAATTTTTCTTTTTAAATCTAAGATTTTAAAATGTAATACAAGATTCCTTATAGGATAATCTACCTTTACCAAAAAAAAAAATGTCTATAAGAAACTCAAATTAAATTTTTATGGGCGTTTGAAATTCATATTTTTACAACATTTGATATTCACTCGATTTCTTATGTAACGATTTTGTTATTTTGTTGTAATTAAAAAACGAGCGACTGTAAAAACTTGAAAATTTCACTGAATGTTTATATTAGCATTTTATATATACGATAAAATTTTTAAATAATTTGACTCTTTTTGAGCTGTTTACGGACATTGTAAGTTTTCAATTTTTTTA
>NC_042495.1:71946964-71949321 GCF_005508785.2 Acyrthosiphon pisum | reverse complement strand
AATATAATGTTGTATTGTTTTATGTACGAGCAAACGACTAACCATGTGCGCTCTAAAGTCTTGTGTTATATGCAATATTAAATAAATTGAAGTTGTTTATTAAAGTAAAATGTAGTTATGACACCTCTTAAGATATTACACTTACCAACAGTTACCGTTAAGTACTAATAGTCAAAAACTCACTACCATTTCTACACATAAGGGATTATTTATGTATAAGAGATTACCTTATGGAGTATCTTCTGCTCCTGGGATCTTACAAAGAGAAATGGAAAGTATGTTGAGTGGTAATGTGGTATTGAAGGAGTTGGTTGTTTTTTTGATGATATTGTTGTTTCAGGTATTGACAAGCCAGAAGTGAATGATAGGTTACATAAGGTTTTGAGGAAATTGGATTTTGCTGGATTAACAGTACGCAAAGAGAAATGTGAATACTATAAGACTAAAATTACTTTTTTAGGTTATTCTATTGATGAGAAAGGACTTCATATTCCTACGTATAGAATCAAAGCAATTTCAGATGTACCTACTCCAAAGAATGTTCATGAATTGAAAGCTTTTTTGGGACTTGTAAATTACTATGGTAAATTTGTACCTAACATGTCTACGGTAGCGAGCCCTTTATATGCATTATTGAGAAATAATGTTAAATTTGTATGGGGGAATGTTCAGCAAAAAGGATTTGATGAAATAAAAAAAATTTTATTATCCATTATAATACAGATTTTGAATTGATATTAGCTTGTGATGCTAGCCCAGTGGGTGTGGGAGCTGTGTTGTCACATCGGTTACCCGATGGTAAAGATAAACCAATTGCTTTTACTTCAAGAACTTTATCAAAAAGTGAACAAGGATATTCACAAATTGATAAAGAAGCTCTTGCTTTAGTATATGGTGTTAAATATTTCCATCAATTTTTGTTTGGTAGGAAATTTATATTAAGAACTGATCATAAGCCATTAATTAGTATTTTTGGAGAGGATAAAGGGATTCCTACAATGGCAGCTCATAGGTTACAGAGGTACGCTATATTTTTGTCAGGATATTCTTTTACAATACAATTTATCAAAGGAGTAGATAATGGAAATGCGGATGCGTTGTCTCGGTTACCATTAAGTATATCGGATAAAATTAATTTTGAAGAGTTTGATAATTTTTTTATTAATTTAATAACAACTAACATTAAATCAGTATCAGATTTAGATATTTGCAAAGAAATTAAAAGAAATTTGGTTCTTAAAGAGGTTTTTTTAAATGTTTTCACTGGAAAATGGCCAGATAATATTAAAAATATTTCTGATGAGTTGAAAACTTATTATTATAGGAAGAATGAGTTAGCAATTGAATAAGGATGTCTTATGTGGGGTCACAGGTTGGTGATACTAACAAAGTTCAGAAAAGAATTGTTACAGGAATTACACAGTACCCATTTAGGGATAGTAAAAATGAAATCTCTAGCTAGATCTTATGTGTGGTGGCCTAAAATTGATGATGATATTGAAAAAATAACAAAAGAATGTGAAAAATGTTTAGCAAACAGTGAGTCGCCTAGATCAATTTTACATAGTTGGCCTTGGCCAGAGGGTCCTGCCCAGCGTATACATTTAGATTTTATGGGTCCAGTAAATGGTAATATGTTTGTATGTATTATTGATGCTTATTCTAAATGTATTTTTATTAAATATATGAAGAATATTACATCATTTTTGACGATTAAAGTATTAAAGGAATATTTTTCTTTGTGGGGTATTCCTGAAAAATTGGTCACGGATAATGGTCCATCTTTATGCTCTGCAGACTTTGAATTATTTCTAAAAAATAATGGAGTTTATCATATTCAGACGTCACCTTACAATCCATCATCAAACGGTGCTGCTGAAAACTTAGTCCAAACGTTTAAAAATTATTTAAAAAAATGTTCAGCAAACTCAGATATAGATATAAATATCTATAAGTTTAATTTATCGTATAACAGATCAAAACATTGTGAAACAGGGGTCAGACCTGCGGAATTGCATTTGGGTAGAAAATTATTTACTTCATTTGATAGGCTACTTCCTTATGCAAAAAGTAATTATAATAAAAGTTTAGTAAATGCAGCTAAAAATTATAGAGGTGGTAGAGTAAAACAGTTTCATATTAATGATAAAGTGATGTGCAAAAATTATGGAAAGGGGGATAAATGGCTACCAGGAGTAATTTATAAAATCTTATCTCCAGTTACATATCTAGTAAATATGAATGGGGTTCGGTGTGTGGAAACGCCACATAAATCATATCATTGAGAGAATAGAGTCTCAAGATAGAGTGTTAATAGTACCTACTCAAGGAAAAAATAACTACTGATATATGCAGTA
>NC_042495.1:71941490-71946342 GCF_005508785.2 Acyrthosiphon pisum | reverse complement strand
CGCAGGGGGACGGAGTCCCCCTTCTTTTTAAATTTTTTTCAGCGTACCCCTTCTATTTATTTGAAACGGAACGCTGCGAACCCTACATAAGCTAGTGAATTTGTAAATCGTGATTTCCTGATGCCAAATTTACTTAATAGGTACACAATATTTTATATTGTTATTATATTTTATTATGGCCTGTTAGTTGAATTAATATTATAAATTATAACAAAATAACTATAATCGTTATTTTTATTTTTATTTGTTTCTATTGTGATAACTGATAAACAAAGCGTTAGAAATTAAAATCCCATTTTTAGCGGTTTTTTTGTAATTTGTCGGTGGTTTTTCCCGTGGCATTAAAGTACTATTGAGAAAATCGAAAAATGACCTCCCTATAAAAAGTGTTTTTCTTTCTAAATTTGATATTGTTTTGGTGTGATAAGTTGATGGGTGGAGAGGGAGGTAAGACCACAAGCAAACAGGCAAGTGGAACGTACAAATAGTATTGTGCCATCAATGTTGGTTGCGCAAGTTACAAAAGAAGATGAATGGGACCAGTGGCTACCAGTAGTACAGATGCAGATCAATAACAGTGAGAGTAAGGTAACTCAGAGAACACCTTTCGAACTGTTACATGGTTACCGACCTCGGTTTAGACCGGGGAAGACAAGAGAACTATCCAATAAATATCCAATTCATTAATAAAAAACCTCATTATATATTACATAAATCACAGTTGGGTCTAGAAAAAACAAAATAAGTAGTTCAAGAGATAATTTATTGGCCAAAATTAACATGATATGAAAAATGAGATAAGTAACTTCCAAGTTTGTGAAAAATATAAGAAGTCTAATATTAAACAACCACCTTTGTTTCATGAAGTGCGAATATTGAGCAGAAAAAATTGCATTAGATATCGCTGAAGTCAATGATAAATATTATATCATTCTAGTAGACTACATGTCGAGGTGATTGGAAGTTTTATTTATACCGAACTAAAACTTTCTAACAGTGTAGAGAACCAGGAAATGGAAGAAATAGATGAAATAGATGAATTTATCGACAAAAAACTCCTCTCACTTTGATACAACCAACCCTAGAGCCAATGAGTTGAAGAGCAATAAAATGTTCTTACAACAGTGTAGAGAACCACAAAATGAAATGGACGAAATAGGTAATAATATACCGATAGTAGTACCTCTAGTTCTTACAGTACATCTGAAACCAGAGGAAATCAATGAAACAAACATGCCCTCTGAAGTAACATCTTGATCCAATCTGCTAAAAATATGACATACTATCTGTTGAAATCGAAGCAATCCTCCTAATAGTAATTTGTACACAGGATAAAAAAAACATAAAAATAAAAAATAAACACAATTGTAAAACCTCACTCCGCTCAGAATCTAAAGAAATAAGAAGGAGATATTATTTCATTGGACTGGCTTAGATCATTGATTGATATAAATGGGCCTTATTAAATATGACCAACTTAACTTGTGAACAAAATCAATCAATTTCTAAAATGTGCTTCCACAAAATTATAATCCATATAGTTTAACAAATTACATACTTGTTAATTAGGAATAGATATGACTGCAAATAATACAGACATTAATATGTCTCTGCATTCAAAGAGCCTAATCCCTAATTGAATAATAATAATTATTTGCCCCTTTCTGTTTAAAATAAAATGAAAATGTTATTTAACAAAAAAAAATTTTTAAATAATTGCACAATCTATTGTAAAATTATATTCTTTCTTAATTTATAGGTAATGAATAATGATAACTATTAACTAATAATAATAATAATGTTATTGTTCGTCAATGTTATCATATTGAGCACTTGTTTTTATTACCTACTTACTGAATCTGCTTCTTCTTCTTTTCGTCTACAGACTTTGAGATTAAGCTGACAAATAATTTTTATATTCTGCACAGTATTTACTTTACTCTTTCATGGTTATGATAATTTACTAGTTGAAATGGTGGTGATGTCAACTTGCAGTTGGATAGTTCTGTTTACAATTTCGTTGTAACGGAAGCATGCACTATACCGACATGTAAGCATCCTGTGTTTGGTGTCAATGTTTATTACATTTACAGCTTTAATTGTTGTTATATTGTTATCCCATCATCAAGTCTCCAGTTTACAATTTACGCATTGATCTTTTCCAAATGATTGGGTTCCATTTTGATAGTTCTGCAGTTCAGTATTATTATTTTTGATGTAGCACATGATGTTTATATTCAAAAAAATAGGACAATCGGAATTTTGTTTGGGGAGTAAAAATATTTTTCATCTTATATTATTTTTGCTTTTTTTAAATATTTTTTAATATTGTCATTTTATATGCTTGGTCTTCAATGTTTAAGTGTTGTTCCCAAAGTATTGGTATTGTTTTTCATATATTTCATCCTTGGGATTCAATGTTTAGTAAGTATCTTGATTAATGTTGGAATCTCAACATGTCAGCTGAAACAATAAAATAACAATGAATATAATATAAAATGGGTATTTCTTCAATTTATTGAAATATAAGTAAATTAATAAAACTATTATAGATTCTGAGTGGAACTCAGTTAATTCTTAGTAATTGTGATATAGGAGACTTACGTTTTGAAAATCCGTGGAAACACTAGAAACTTATACATTTTTAGCACACTTGACTTAGAAATTTTTCTTAAATATATTTTAATGATTTAAAAGCTTTAATTACTACAAAGTTCTATGATTGAAGGTGATTTAATAGTTTAAAAAATTACATTTTGATTGTATACCGTGATGCAGCGAAAACACATAGCATAATGCTCAGTTTATGTGAATTCACACAAGTAATCATAATTAAGTTATAAGTCTGACGTATATCTGGTATTAATGTGCAATTAATACTAAGTAGGTACTTATGAAAAATCAAAATTTAAAAAAAAAAATTAACAATTGAAGTTTTTAATAAACACTTACAATGTAATTAAAAATGTTCATACATAAAATTGAATTGATTAAAAAAATTATAATTTACAGAATAATACTTCATTCAAGTTTATCTAGAATTTATTTTTAATAGAAAATATCTTTTCTCATACTACCTACTCCATTATCAATTTATTTACAATCTTCATATATTGATTTCATTCAAGCAATCACTATGTTGTCTAGATTTGATAATTTAATACAAGATTCTTCATAAGTTTGTCTACCTTTATCAAAAAAAAAAATGTTTACGGGAAAAGCAAATTAAATTTTTATGAGCATTTGAAGTTCAAATTTTAACATCATTGGATATTCACTCGATTTCTCATGTAGCGATTTTCTTATATTGTATTTTTTTTTTTATATAATATATAACGATACATTTTTATTTGTTTGGTCAAAAAGCATGAAAATATAATACACGGCCCCAAATATATTTTTACAATAGCAGTTGAAAAATATTAAAAATACATAATATGCACAATTTTTTTTGTAAATATTTAAAGTTTTAATTTCGACAAAATTTATCAAACTTAAAATTTAAAATGCGGGTATGTGGATGTCACTCTGCTGTATAATAGGTTACAAGTGGATCAATGTATAATGGATTGTATTAAACTTGAATTCAATTATATATGATAATTTGTATCCAGGATAAAAAAATAAATAAAACCCCTTGTAAAACCATTAGCTTCTAAAATGATTTAGTAGTTAAAAATGTACCTATATTATATATATTAATAACAACAATATAAATATAATATACAGTATCCTAGGCTGCCAAACCGTCTCTGCTCAGAACCGTTTTTTGCACACATGATATATATGATATATCATTGAATTTAAATTTAAAATCATCCAATTATAGCCTACTGTACAGCAAAGCAACTTCCACTTATCCGCTTTCTTTTGTTTATTTTTAAAAAAAAATGGTGTCCCCCCCCCCCATTTAAAATTCCTGGGCATGCCACTGGTAATAACAAATACTTAAGACCAATTTAAAATTGAAGTTTATTTTGTAACATTGGATCAAGTAAATTCTTCTATTATAAGCAGATTTAAAGGTGCTTGAGATATATTGTCTAACTTGTCATTATTAACTTTTGATTCATTAAAGGCAACTAGGGAGAGGAAAAAAGTTTCGGGCGATAATAGCGTTGAGCTTAAGAATTGGATTCCTAACCTAAGTCTTCATAATTTGAAAATGGAATATTCTATATTTGCAAGTAGTTTGATTAGATTATATAATGGCATGAATTTATAACTAATTATTGAAAGTGAAAATTAAATTAGCCCTGATTCTGACATTTCAAAAATAAGAAAAAAACTGTCTGCAACAGACATGAATTTATTATTATAATTTGGTTGTGGTATTCCCAAACCTTATGTTTAGTATATAAATATTTATGCACTATTCCTACAACATCTGCTGTTTAAAACACAATTTGAATGAAAACTAAAGCTATACAATTGAGAAAACAATTCTGTATACTTTTTATTGCAATATTCTTCTTTCGATGTACCCTTTAATATATAAATATATACAAACCTATAAACTCGACTCCCATCACGAAGATCTTAAGCACTTTTGATTTTTGAAAGCATTTTAGGCTTTAGCGATGATTAAATCGCTGTTATCGTGAGAAATTATGTTTGGTTCAAGGTGTATTGATAAGGTGTCGTCACTTGTTTGAAAACTTGATTGAAAATTTTACCACACCGGGGTGTTTTTGTCACCACCGGGAGCGCTGTATGTCCTAAAGAGGCCGAAAAACGAACGCTTTTGTACACCAAAGCCATAGAAAATTGAAAATATATTATGATTTAAGGAATAAAATTAAAAATTTGTCATTGTATAATTACTTTTTGATCTAAATTATTTGTATGCATG
>NC_042495.1:71938389-71939620 GCF_005508785.2 Acyrthosiphon pisum | reverse complement strand
AAAACTTGATTGAAAATTTTACTACAGATAGTCGTCACCACCGGGAGCGCTATATGTCCTAAAGAGGCCGAAAAACGAAAACTTTAGTATACCAAAACTATAGAAAATTTAAAATATATTATGATTTAAGGAATAAAATTCAAAATTTTTCATTGCATAATGACTTCTATGTTCTAAATTATTTGTATACATGTATTTAAATACTTTCTTTTTATTAAATACAACTTTAATATTATTAAATATAATTAACTAAATTAACTAAATTGTCATTTTAGATTCTGAGCGGAGCGAGGGAGCTATTGTTTTTACAATGGTGTTTATTTTTTTATTTTTATTTTTATTTTTATATCCATATAAAAATAATAATAGTATATAAAATTTCTTCCAGAAGGAGTGTTTCGATTTCAACATATAGTACCTTATCTTTTAGCAAATTGGATAAGATGGTACTTTAGAGAGGTCATTTTCCGATTTTCTCAATAGTTATTTAATGCCACTGGAAAAACCACCGAAAAATTACGAAAAAACGCTAAAAATGGGATTTTAATTTCTAACGCTTTGTCTGTCACCATAGAAACGAATAAAAAATTGTAATATTTTAATATTAGTTCAACTTGATTACCTACATGATAAAATAAATAATAACAATATAAAATATTCAGACTGACAAACCGTCTCCGCTCAGAATCGTTTTTCTTATACAATGATATTATATATCATTGAATTCAAATTTAATACAACCATTATACAATGACCCACTTGTAACCCACTGTACAGCAGAACGACATCAACTAACCTGCTTTTTAAATTTCCTATTACAAAAAAAATATATGAAAAATGTAAGAGTTAATTCACTAAATTATAATACATAATGCTTTCAAAGTGTTATAATTAACAAATAATAATTATTAATTATTAATTAATATATTGATTTTAAATAGAATTCATAATACTGCTAGTACTAGTATTATACTAGTATTCATATTACCTACCTATGTGTTACCAAAATGCATAGGTACATTTTGAATATCTTTTTAAAAGCATTTATTACTCAGTTGTACCTATCGGCTATCACCATTGATTTTATAATACATTCATAGTATTTATTGTATATTAATACAATAAAATAAATGTTATTATCTATATATTATTATATATTAACTGAAATCCTGGGGATAGAAACATATCTATATGCTAAATGGTTGATAGACTTATATGAACATCCTAGATC
>NC_042495.1:71938130-71938289 GCF_005508785.2 Acyrthosiphon pisum | reverse complement strand
AATCTGGAAAAAGAAATATACTCTGGATACTCTGGATAGTAAATAGTAATTACTAAATAGTATAATTATTAGAGTCCAATAATTTTGGGTGGCTGGCCTCCACGAGTACCCCCGACCGGTGCGATGCTTATACGGCAATATAAGGCAAATTTTTAGTAG
>NC_042495.1:71934077-71938030 GCF_005508785.2 Acyrthosiphon pisum | reverse complement strand
GTAAGTATATGGTTTACCTATATTATATAATGTTATTTATGTACGAAGGGACGGAGTCCCCCTTCTTATTTATGGTAAAATTATGCATCCCCTTTGATTTAAGTCTCCAAAGTCCGGGGGGACGCTACTAAATTTTAGTAATTTATTAAATGGTTTACGCACACACACACACGCACACACACACACACACACACAACGATTATTTACTGAATTTAGACTTATACTTTTTACCACACAATCATCTCATGTATCAGTTTTAGATAAAGCTGATCCTTATAAAGATTTATTTAATAATTTATTGATAGATTTAACTATGCTTTCTCCAGATAAATGGCTAGTTTGTCTAGCAGTTTGTCTAAAATATTTCAAATTGATCAAAGAGCCAGTGTACGAGGATTTCGTGATTACAAAGTGTCTTATCTTTCAGTAAATACAGACATTGAACAATTAATGACCGCTGTAAAGACTTTGGTTATTTCTTCTTCCGAATGTGTACGGTCCTTTAGTTCAATGAACGAAATTGTTTCTTCAAAAAGAAGTGCGTTGACTAGTGATCATATTTCATCGTTAGCTTTCACTAATTGTAATGGACCACCAATTGATAAATTCAATCCTAACATCTATATTAAAACTTGTATATTATCAAGGAAAAGAACTGCAGATAAACAATGTTGTCCAAAAAGAAAAAAGAAAGATGAAGAAGCATATTATACATCTTTATGGCTATGTTTAAATAAATAGTTAAATAGTTAAACCCATACTAGCTGGTTATACTGTATACTTGTACTTATAAATAACATTTACATAGCTTGTGATACATTGTAATAATTTAAATTAATTAATAAAATAATATGAATAGTTATATTTATAATATATTATTTTTTATTTGTTTTTTAATGAAATGTTTAAAATTAAAATGTAAAAACAAATCTTTTTTATCATTTCAGGCAATGAATTTCAGTTTATTTTTTATTTAGCAGTCATTATATTATGTTCATTAATTTGATTTTACATACTATTGACATAAACTTTTTATGAACAAATAATTTGTAATAGTTTGTAATTATTACAAAGGTGCAGTGTGAAAGAAACAAATTATACCTAGTGGGTATTGGGTTTCTTAAAAAAGTTTGGTTAGATATAGACTTTGGAAGAACTCGGGAACGCTCCTCAATTTTTGGTGACTTTAGTCCCCCTCAACATTTTTCTCACTTTAACCACTGACTATACATTATTAAACTGTTCAGTAATTAAAAACGTATATATGATAGTAAATAAGAATATAATATGTTACTACCTACAACTAGGCATAGCGTAAATTTGGTTTAAAATCTACTAACATAAACACGCTGATAAATAATTTTCACTCTATAAAAAACATTAAAATTGAGTACAAGGTTCATCATAAGTTATTTATAGTGTAATTAAAAGCAAAAGTTAAGCGTGAATCTACAATCATTTTTTATGCGCATCTGAAGTTAGAAAAGTCAAAATTGTGAACATTTACAAATTATTTTGTTAGACATTTCTAACATTTTAAAATAAAATACAAGATTCCCCTAAGTTTTTGTACTTTTAACAAAAAATAAAAGTTAATAGAGGAAAAATTACTGGATATTTACAGGTGAATTAACGATTTCTTATAGAACGAAATATTCTTATTGTTGTTATTCCAAAATAAAGTACCGTAGATACTTTAAATTATCGCTAAATAGTTATTTTATCATTTTCTATGCATTATAACTTTCAAAATATTTTGGCTCATTTTGAGTTATATATCTATTAGACAATAGACATTTTCAAGTTTAAATTTGGACAAAATTTGATATTTAAACAAAGAATAACAATTTCAGTTATTTCATTGTATACAATTAAATTTTAATTTAAAAATATTATTTGTGTGTACCTACTTGAAAATGTTCAAGTATATTATTATATTTTATGTAAACAATCACAATTTTGATTATAATAAAATATACTTAGGAATATTGGTGAACGGACGACGGTTGACAGATTCGTGGATCGTCTTCGTTCAGATTTGTTTTTTGTATATACCTACAACAATATTAACACATCTATTACAGTGACTCACATAACATCTAATGTACAGCAGAGTGGTACCCACTTTCCCATCTTTTCTTCATTTACATTTCATACATAAATACCAAACATATACTAATTATCAAACGTCATTTAAAATGCCTATATATTACCCCTGAAAACGTCTACAACCACATGCATAGAAAAGTGTAGTAGTTACACTAACGTGTTAATAATTCAGGCCCTAGACTTTTCAATATTTTGTACTACACACTATATTTTAAATAAACTTTTATAGCCAGTGATGTACACCGATGATGAAGGCCTTTCTGAAAATCGATTTTCTTTATCAAGCAAGTATAAACCAATACTACAATATTTTTTTATGTAAGTGACTCGTGACTGTTTTTATGATTTCAATAAATAATGCATTTAAAACTTATACTTTTTTTACCTAGGTAGGTACCAAATACTTAATTATTTTAAGATATTTATTTGTCTTAAATTAAAAACTTTATAACGAACATTAAACATAATATAAAAACTTCCTTATACGTAACATAGGTAATGTACTAATGTATTAATTGACTACATAAATTATTACGACACTGTAGTAAATTTTTTTTATAAATTTTCCTTCATAAAATATTCTTGACAGTTGCTTTTGGGTGTATCTTAGACTGTTTATTTCTCAGATTTAGCCATTGAATTACAGCAGGTAATGGGTTAAATTGGCTCACAGTATTCATATTTAATTTAATAGATGTGTACTTCTCAGTTCTCTTAGACATTTTCATAATATATTAATATATTATAATATGAAATCAGTGTTTCAATGTCAGATGAATGAGGTTTTGCAGAAATGATACGACCCTGTAATTGAATCGGTGATTTGGAAAAGGCCATATCTCCATAAAATGAAAATTTTCAGGAAACGTAAAAAACTGTTTTTATAGATCAAAATTAAATTTAGATGAAAATTGAATAACAGTTGAATTATTTAATTCCCTTATAAAAAACCAACTATGATAATATAATTATACCGACTGGATTATTTTATGAAAGAATGAACGTGTTTAAGATATGGCATTTTCCAATGGATTACAAATTTTCATTGATTATGACCTCGTGACTGATAAATTGTTTATTGTATCTCATATAAAATTAAATAATTAGTTTTACAAAATACATTGTGTATTCTTTGTAATTTATTTATTTATTTATTTATTTATTTATTTATTTATAATAATAACAGGCGTTAGCCCAAATAACAAGTGAATGATTAATATTTAATAATAATAGTAATAATAGATTTCTAAAAATAGAAATAATAAAATAACAATAATGACAAATGATAATACAAAATATATAGGTGTCAACTGTGTTGATAATAAGATATTTATGAAAAAAAAAAAGTGTAGGATTATAAAATAAAATAATACAATATATAAAATTAACTAGATGACAGGTAATAGCTAGAATTACAGAAATAAAATATTGCTATTTAAGGTATTCCCGGCAGATAATAATATATTAATTGGTGAATGTGACATGTAATTTTTTGAATAATGTGGAATAAAAAAAAGATCTTTGTTTCGAGTATTGTGATTGTTAATTTTGAATGATATAAGGCTAAGGATGAAGGAATCGTCGATTTCGTTATTTAATAATTTATTAAGGAATATAGAGTAGGAATTTTGTCTTCTATCTTTTAATGTTTTTAAATTTAATTTATTAAGAATAATATCATAACCAGAGTGGGGCAGCCTAAATATATTGCATTTATGGGAAATATATCTTAAAACTTTATTTTGCACTTCTTCAATTTGCTTATAATGTGATGAAGTCCATGTTTCCCATATTATAGACCCATATTCAAGATGAGGACGGATAAGAGATGAGTACAGACTTTT
>NC_042495.1:71888177-71934027 GCF_005508785.2 Acyrthosiphon pisum | reverse complement strand
TTACAAAATTTCAGTAAACCAAATGTCTAGCCACTAATCAGTAATAATATTATTATTGACATATCCATTATCCAGACATTGATAAGAATGTGTATGATGTGTTGCCTATACAAGTCCTAAACAGGGGGTACTTTACTAGTTAACAATAGACCATTAGCGTAGTTGCTAGCCAACAAACACAAACGCCTATAAGTAAACTCAAGTCCTAGGTATATAGTTAGAAATTTAAAATTCAACGGTGTCTATCTTAACCTAAACACTGCTCTGGAAAGTGAGCAGCCAAAGAGCCCTATTACAAAAATTTATAAACACAACCGGTAGAACATGCAAGTAATTATTTAAATGTTACTTACACGCACTACAAATCCTGAATAAACATTTGAATGAACTTATATAGAATGTCCTTCATCAGACAGTCTGAGATGATGAAACTACAATTATTGTGAATTGAAAAAGTACAAATATGAAACTTGGTCGTTTTGTTAATAGAATTCAAATTTACACTGAAGCTGTGTGTAAAGAAATAAAAGATAAAATACCAAGCGTATTGTACAAACATAAAAATAACGAAATACAAATTCCATTTAGACATTTTTTAACTGACCATAATTATGCATTATTGAGTTCACAGTCTAATAAAAAATGTAAACAAAATAGTTCAGAATGGGATGATGGTAAAGCATTTTGCCCTGGTGACCCAAGGAATATCTTTGTTGAAGATCAATGGCAAAAACGATCAAATAGAGTTCAAAGTAAATTAGTCATACCAATATTCAACGGTTGAGTTATGATTGGCAGTATAAAAGTACTGAAAAAGTTGTTCAATATGATAATGATCAAAATGGACAGGATAAAATATTAAACTTACCTCGATATTCCAACCATTTGTTCACAGATATTAAATATTAATATTATATTATTCTCCATGTTTAAGTGAACAGTATATAGTTGGTGTGTATTCGGATGAAGGCTATTATAAGTGTGTGACTCTGTATGGTGAAGATTTTCGTAAATTGCAAAACAACTCCTGGTTAAATGGAACTGTGATTGACCCACTGCTACTGACTTATGTGAATAATGAAATTGGTTATATTCCTGTGGAAATAAGCAATACAATTTGGTCAAGTACCAAAGTTAAAATAGCCAAATTTGATTGGACTAAATACTGTGTTATTTCTGCTGATCAATCCTGAAGGTAATCATTGGACTTTATTTATTATGGACTACATTTTGGGTTGTGTATTTTACTTGGATCCTCTGTGTCCAGAATCAGTTGACTTGTACTTACCTTGATTAAAAAAAAAATGTTGTTTTCAATGGTGGTAATAAAAAAGCAAAATATTTGCTGCATAAAAGGTTCTTAAAAATATTGAGTATCTTTTACAGAATGATAGTAACAGTTGTGGAGTGCTTGTGTTGTATTATTGACTATTGTAGTACAATCAAGTTGTAGTACATACAATCCAATGTTTACTCAGAGCTTTTCAAAGGCAGTTAATGTGAGTGATTTAAGAATTACATTGCAGCATCGATGTTTAATGTACTCTGATAATATCAGTGAAAGATGCCTTATGTGTGCACAAAATATAAAGTAAGTTTTACTTGGATTAAGTGTAATAAATGTGAGCGAAGAGTTCATAATGTTTGTTTAGGTGGTGTATGCTACAAATTTATGACTAAAGAATTGAATAATGAAAACTTCACTTGTATCTTATGCAATAAGTATATTAATTAAGTACCTGTTTTATAATTACAAAATAATAAAATACAAAATAAAAATTAATATTAAATAAAGATAAACAAACTAATACAATACCTATTGTATGTAATGAATGGTTGGTTATATAAGTTGGTTGTAATTTATAAATTACCCGTACAGTAAAATGGAAACTATTACCCAACATAAAATTAGGTACCTATGTAACTAAGTTATATCTTTAAAAATGGGGATTAACAAAGTAGGTATGTTAAAATATTTAAATTAAAAAAAAAAGTTAATTGTTTTAAAATTAACTTAAATTCAGAATGTAACCAGTTAAATTTATTATTTATTAAGTATCAACTTTTTTTACTTAGAAGTCTTAGAACAATCTTGTGTTCACTTAACTTAGCTTATCTTGAGTTAATTATATTCACTAACATGCCCACAATTGCAAATCTTAGTGTTAACTCCACCATTGACGGTCCTCAGTCCGTATGAAAAAGGAGGAAGGGCGCTTTAGACATTTTTCTTTTTTAGTTGAAGTATTAAAAATTAATCATGCTTCTCTTGGTTTTAAAGTATTGTATTGTTCTTTTAAATTGTTTTTAAATCTTAATATTATTATCTATATTGTGTTTTTTTTTATTTTGTAGGATATACCATACTACCATTGTCCAACTGTGAAGAAGTAGGTAGGTAGGTAGCCAATTTTAAAAGTGCAGATCTTTGAAGACCAAGATGTGTAGATGTGAATTGGAAAGTAACAACATATACCTAGTTCAGACTTCAGAAATTTAGTTGGACATGATTTATGGAAATTGGATTCATTAATTTTTGGACATTCAAAGTAACTTTATGATAAACATTAGTAAAACCCTAATAAAGGTATTTTTTTATTTTGTAGACTACCATACTACCATTGTCCAATAATCGTGAAGAAGTAGGTAGCTAATTTTAATAGTGCAGATCTTCGTAGACCAAGATGTGTAGATGTGAATTGGAAAGTGGCAACATATACCTTGTTCAGACTTCAGAAATTTAGTTAGACATGAGTTATGGAAATTGGATTCATTAATTTTAGGTTAGTATCTATCTTATAGTTAGACTATCTTAGTCCGTGCTGTCTGGTTACCACGAACTACTACATGTAGTAGTTCGTGCTGGTTACTATAGTTTTTCGAGCATAGAATAATTCTATGCTCGAAAGTATGTACAAGAGGCAAATGCGGGGGTTCGCAATCATAATTCATAATCGAAAGTTTAAAGCGCCATCTGTATAAAATACGGACTGAGATAACAGAATGTGACGCTAAATAAAACCACTGTTAGCGCTGAAAACATTCAATTATGAGTGTTGATGATAACAGAGGAACCTTTTGCGGGCATAGATAATATAAGAATAGATAGGACCACGGTCTTAGAATCAAGATTTTCAAGGAAGAAATTTTAGTTCAAGAGCGTTCAAGAAGTTACATGACGTGCAATATACAAGCGATACGTATCGGACCCAGACTTACGTCGGACCCAGCCGGTACGTAACTATTCCATACCGATACGTATCAAATTTTTCTTCTTGAAAATTTTCAATATCTTCTAAGACCGTGGATAGAACCAAGGTGTATTGATAAGGTGTCGTCACTCTGGACCCCTATACGTATACACCAAGGTGTATTGATACACCTTGGACTAGACGTGATTCACTCTGGTGGACATTTTTGACACCATGGTTCACAAAAAATTTTTTCCTGCGATGATCCAATCGTGGTAATTGCATTTAGAATCGATGTGAGAATAACTACTAGCGCTCCAATACATAATATTGTACATCTATATTGATATATTTTGTAGTACCAAGAGAAATAACTATAATGCAAAAGCGCTAACTGTTATTCTTGCTATGACAAGATCGTTAATTTTAAGCACGATTTAAGATATATCTTAAATCGTGATTTTAAGTGCACCAAAAAATAATTTTCGTTGAGTAACCTATTTATCTTTAATCGTGGTACGTAATCAGACGATAATGCACGTGTACCAATAATACCATCAGCAGGCTTTATACCAGTAATACCAAAATAACTTAAATACAAGATTTAAGATATAATATTATAATTTATCTTAAAATTGAAATCGTGCATAAATATTTAATAGTAACATTATAATTCTTAACTTCTATAATGATACTTAAATGGCATATTAAATTAACAAATTAATAAATATCGCAATTTAATTCGGTTCTCAATGTACATTTAAATATATATGAGTAGACTTCATATTCACGCACAGATGGCGCCGCGTAGTCCTTTTGTTGAACCAATGATAAGGCCTTTTATCATTTGGATATTCTAAATTCCTACCTTTCTTCAATACTTTTAGTAGTTGTAGAAGACGTATATTATTCAACTAAATTTTATTGAATACCTAGTTTTATTTCAACTCGAAATTTTTTTGTTTCTCCTAAGCTAGTCAAACCCGTTGGTATAAAATAACAGACAATCGTCTAATAATCCAATTTACATAAATAACACAATTATGATTAAACTTTATTCTTTGAAGCAACATAAAAAAGACGGGGAAACTCCAAAGTCGGGGAATCAAAGGAAAGCATCTGCTGCTCATCTTAGAATAACAAAAGGTAAATATACATTAATATTTTTGTTTTACACTCAATCAATATGTTTAAAGCTTTTCGGACATGAATTTTATAAAATAAATGAATGACATTTAATAGATAACCTCATTATTGGTTTGGTACAATTGAACTGGAAACACCTGATATATTCATATACGTAATAAGTTATAACTTATTGGACATTTATTTCTGGAAAATATTTATTTATATATTTATTTCATTTCTGAATAAGAGTTAATGTCTAGACATTATAGTTGTTTTAAAAGTTATTAAATAATATATGGGTGTTATGACTTATTACGGTTTATTGTTATTTGTATAAATTATAACTCAATGATATTATGTAGTATGTTTGTTTTGTATAAGTTATTAGTTATTTTGTTAAAATGAAGTATGAATTATGTCAATATTATATCTTTCAAAATATAATTAGGTATCTGATAATGATGTTTAAATAGGTTCCTCATAAGTTGTTCTTAATTTCTCTCGGCAATTTAAAAACATTGGGCTCTTAGTCCTCCTTTTTGTTAAGGGTTTGATGTTATTTTGATGAAACTGGAATACTTTTTTCTGAATTGAATATAAATATTTTAGACTAAAAATGTTTACAATAAATATTATTTAATCATTATTATTATGTTCTTTGCACAGACATTTTCAAAATATTTATAATCAGTTTAAGCTTTTTATTAAAACCATCTATATAGTTAATAATAATTATTGTATTTATTAATAACAACATAACACATTAGTATTTATTAAAAAAAAGTTAATATATTGACAGCTCCCCAATAACCATAGATTTCAATAGAGGATAGTGAGTTTTTAATTAGTCTTATGATTTTATGGCACATTTATATTGGCTTATTAATTAAATGAAAAAAAAAATAATAATAATAGTATAAATATTATATTATACAAACTATCCAAAGAAATAGAGACTGACCTCCACCAGATTCCTTTAAACTTTATACAGAATTATTGTTAAGTCAATGATTTATAAAATTCATTGCGGCGTCCATTTGAATTACAAGGCGCACTATAATAGAGCAGTGTTACGGTTTTTAAATTAAAGTTATTTATTTAAAACAACACTATAAGTATTGCAACAATTATCTATGTAACTTCACAAAACCATTAATTCTTATAATTTGTTTATACTATTATATCCCCCAGTGATTTTCATAGAATATTATAAAGGATGTGGTGTCACAAACTGCTGCCAATAAATAATATATCCATCAATGTTAAATGTTAAAAAACCTTCATTAGCTTTTTTTGTTCATTAATCTCTACTTTTATATTTGAAATTGTTCATTTTATGTAGTAAAGATGGTATTAACTAAGCATGTTTTTTTATTGTTAAAAATAAACATAACTAATATTAGTACAAAATAATACAAATTTTGAACGGACTTTAATTGATTTATTTATTTGATACAGATTTAAATGAACTTACTTTACCAAAAACATGCACTACTGAATTTCCCGATCCGGATGATTTATTAAATTTCAAATTGACTATCTGCCCAGATGAAGTGGGTGAACAATATACTTATAATTTAAAATTTGGTGTTTTAACTTTATTATTTTTGTTCTTAGGGATCATACAAAGGTGGAAAATTCAATTTTAGTTTTAAGGTTGGAGTCAACTATCCACATGAACCGCCCAAAGTAAAATGTGAAACAACAGTTTACCATCCAAATATAGATCTCGATGGCAATGTATGTTTAAACATACTACGCGAAGATTGGAAGCCAGTATTGACCATTAACAGTGTTATTTATGGCTTGCAATATTTGTTCCTGGTAATTAAAGTTGTTTCAACGTTATTTCAAATAATGTAAATATCACAATTCATTTTTTAGGAACCTAATCCAGAAGATCCTTTGAATAAAGAAGCTGCAGATGTTTTGCAAAATAACAAAAGGTTGTTTGATATGAATGTACAAAAAGCAATGAGAGGTGGAGTTATTGGCAACACATACTTTGAAAAGTGCTTAAAATAACAAAAATAGATGTGATCATACTCGGACAACGTTGCAATACGTTTATGCTATAATAAGGATTGATCTTTTTTCGTGCAAACTTTGTATGAAATAAATAATGTAATTCTTATATCGTAATATTCATTTTTTTTCTTCATTTTTTTTTTTTTTTTTTTAAGATGATAATAATAATTCTAGATCATAGTAATAATTTTTACACTAATATAAGTAACAAAACTGTCTTAGGTATAAGTTGGTAATATATTAATTTCAACACAATGATATTTAAAATTATGATAACAACATGTTGTTTAATTGGTTTAGATGATTTTGTATATAGTTTGAACATACAATAATAATAATGAATAGTAAAAGCAAATATTATTTGTCAAAATATAATAATCCAGTTACCGGCCGAATGCAAAAGGTGAATTATTGCTGTTACTAAAACTAAATGTGGCTGGAACAGTAGCTTGATCAAATTTGAAACCTGAAACAAAATAAAATTTGAATTAATCCATGAACACGTCAAATAAATAAATCCTAATACACCTCTTTAGCTTTATTAATTTATATAAAAAAAAATATCGGTTACAGTTGAGCATACGATTACTCATAAAGTTAAATCATTCAGCTAAGTTTGGTAACAAAATAATTAAAGACTATTTTTTATTAAATATCGAGTTATGGCTTAGCCGACCCCCAACCATGTCACACTGGAGCCAACCCTGTGTGGAATTCATAAACATGTAAAATGTAAATAATGAAATGTGTTGAGTTAATATTTTTTTAAATTTCAATAACAAGTTATAAATCATATTATGTAAGGTAAATTAATGTTACGAAACACTTTCATAACATTATACAGTAAAAATTGCGTATAAAGATACAAGTTGTAACTTGTAGTAACACATTGGGTTTTAAGACCTTAAAAAAGGAACAAAAAAATGAATAGGCTATTACAACCTATTTTCCTTGGAATTTTTTAGAATATTGGCACCTAAGAACTTTTGCATACTCAAGTATTATGAATATCATTTAACTAAAATAAACTCAGTTTCCTTGCCTTACTTATGGACAGTATAATTTAAAATAGTGTACAGAAATTTAAAATTATAAAAACTATCAGCTTATTGATAACATGTGATTAATGATAAATCAATAACAATACCTGCTAGTTTTTCTTTCTTTTTGTTTTCAACTTCAACACGACGCTGTTCTGCTAAGACCATTAATTCATTAATAGATTTCTGTTGATCACTATTTAAATGGTTTGTGAGTGCTAGGTACCAGGCAGGATCATTTTGTTGGATGCTTAACAAAACAGTTTTAAATAAGATGTATACATCAATTGTTTCATCAACATTATTATGGTCAGAATCCAGTGGTGTTGTATAAACTTCAAGTACTGTCTCTTCAGGTGCTTCAAATTCATCTTCATCATCACTATCGCTGTCGTCATCAGCATTTTCAGTATTCTACACAAATATCAAAAAAAAAAAATCACATAAAAATAAATTTTAAAAGGTTGAATTGAATATACTACCGTCATAAATAAAGGTTTTCTCTTGTCACATGCAAAAGCCAAAGTTTCATCAATTTCATCTTCATCAGTTGCTAGTTCTAAGATTAAAAGTTATTACTTATTAATAATAATTTAATAATAAAAATAAAAAAATATTTGTAGCTCACCATTTTCAGTATCTAATTCTTCTTCATCACTAGTTTCACCATCGGGCTGATTTTCTCGATCTAAATTTAATATTTAAAAGGGTTTTTAAGGAATCTTTTAGGTATGTTAACAAATCCTATCTATAAAGTAAAAAGTAACAGTTTTCTAAACAAAGGGCAAGGATTAACTTACTCAGTAAAGAGGCATAAAAAGAAAAGTGTTTCTAATTATGGCTATCATATGATATGTTTTTTTAACATCTATACTCTGTCTAGTTAGTTAAGAAACATAGGATATAATACTACGACGGTTGTTGCCTGACTAAAACTGTTCACCACCAACTATGTTTATTAACATGAAGAACAAAGTAGCCTTAAATCTATATATATAAAAATGAATGTATGTGTGTCCATGTTACCATGGCAACCATTTATATATTATTTTGAGATTTCCTTCAGTGTGTGTCTCCATATTACCATGGCAACCAATTACATATTATTTTGAAATTTCCGATGGAATGTTTTGTATTTAAATGGTTGCCATGGTGATATGTAAAACATATTATTCTTATAGAGTTGGCAATTTTAATGGGTAACAAAGTGAACGGGATCAGATATTTATATATAGATAGATTATACCTCTGAGCAGAAGATAGGCTAATTTAAAAAGGGAGAAGACCAACCCCGGGAAGTGCTCAAACAGGGATTTTGATATTTCATATGGACATTTTTGTTTATAAATGGTTGCCATAGGTTTTGAAGCTATTATAATAATAATTATTGGTTGCCGGGAAACGAAGTGCACGGGATCAGCTAGTTTAAAAATAAAATTAGCATCAGCATTGAATTATTATGTCATATTTTTTTACACCTTTTTCACAATATGTTAAGTTAGGAAAATCAAAAAAATTATGTGTCTTATAATATACACTTAAGTAACAGTAATTTTGTAGTATGGTATAACATGTTTCAATAATATATCTTCACCAAACAATTATTTATGTATTAATTTTGTTTTAGACATCTGTTCTTAATAATGCTCATAACAATAATAATTTTTATATAATATTCCTTTGGGATTTTTATTAATAAAAAATAATGTAAGAACGGCCCTAAGTCTTTTTATGAAAGTATGAAGTGTTACATTATTATTTACTTACTGGACACTAAAATATGTGACATTGAAATCAGTTTAATTCAGTTCAATTCATACTGCAGAGAATATTTATTTGTGTTTTAATTATATATTAAGTACAGTCAAATTTGGATAACTTTTTACTTCATTATGAGAAGCAGCAGTATTTACATGTATCAGAATTGAAAATAAATTTTTATAAAAGAGGATTTTCAACGAAGTATTTTGGGTGGATTGCCATTTCATTATCATAAAAATGAATTCTTTCAATATTTATTAACATAAAACTTATTCTCCTTTACTCTAAGTACTTTTAAAAATGAAATATTAATACTGGTTGTATAAAAAAAATATAAGGACAATACAAATTATATGTATCAAACATTTTCCTGTTATAAAAAAAAAAAATATGATAAATTCATAAGAAACCTAGTCTTTTTTTTACCAGCTTAACAAAATGAAAAAATGGATTCTTATACTCACTAGTATATGCACGATTAAGTCCATCAAACAGCATGAGCATTGAAGGTACAATTTGATTGGCGTGTTCATTAACAGCAATGGGCCGATTTGGAGATAACGCCATTAACGTGAGCAAACCCATAACACATAGCTTACGATCATGAATACTAAACACACAAAATTAAAATCATTGTACCTACCAAAACTAGAAATATTTTAGTACTAAGCTAACCCGAAAAAGCAGTCTGTATCCTGTAACCATTGCCGGATAAAATGTGCAGAAATAGATTCATTTGTTGACATAGACATTTGTAATTTATCAAGTGTTTCAAATAATAAATGTGGGTCGTAATAGATAGCAGCTACAATCACTTGAAGACACATTGCTCGTAATTCAGATGATTTAATTTCTCTAACTAGTCTCTGCAAAACTACCTCCACAATAGGTGGTATGCACTAAAAAATAAATAAATATATATTAACCTTGTTTAAATTAATAAATATTAAAATTAAGTTAACAATTACCTGATCAATTTGGCCTTTACATTGCAAAACTATAACCTCTAATAATTTCGCTGCATGGCATTCAGCCTCTTCACCAGACTCCGATGACAAAACCTAAAATTAAATTATATATTACAATTATGATTTAATAATATTAAAAAATATTCATATACTACATACAGTTTTGCACATGTTAAATATAATTAACATGTAATTTTCAGTTTTAATTAATTTCTCCATACCAATAGTAACATAATTGTGAAGACAAGGCATCATGTCAACAAAATAATCAATTCCATCATTTTGGAAAACCTGTAGAGACAATAACTAATTAAGTTATTAAGAACACAATTTAAAAATTTAATAATAAATATTTAAAACACTACGTTACAAATCAATATAATCTAAATATCAAGTAAAAATTTCATTAGTCTTTAATACCAAAATTCTTTAAATATTTATCCTGATTTATAATCTATTTAGAAATATTTAAATAACTTACGGAATAAATTAATTGCAAAATATTCCACATGTTTTCCGACACTTGTAGGTTGGTTAAGTCGCATACTAAATTAAGGGCCTCTTCGTAATATTCTACAACAAAATAATTTTTTTAAATAAATTATATTTTACGTTTGTCATTTATTTATTTACCAATACCAGATTCAGGTGTATTAAATATATGTACTATGACTTCCATAACAACGGGTTCAAGGGCTGCTAAAGTCTGTGGTTGTTCATCATTCACACTCAATATGGTTTCTATACAACTTAAAATACTCATACCAGTAATTTCTTTCTTATCATTCATATCATCTGACTGAAGAACTTGAAGGAAGGTTTTTGCCTATAGTAAAATAAAAGAGTGTAGAATAATGTTTAAGTAAAACAAAATTGATTTTGAATGTTTATCATAAATGTAATTTAATATTGATATAATGAGGTTTATTCAAGGGACCAAGTTATATAGAATTTAACTTCATGAATGATTAATTATTTATTAATAATAACTAAATTACAAACCAAATTCTGACAGATGTCATACATAATTGGTGCAAGCGTATCAAAATAAGTTGCAATAACTTTTTGCACAACACTAGTAATATCATCATTCTCAGTTTGTTGCAGTACTTTTAAAAGTTCAAGTGTAATTTCTTTAATCTGTGGAGCATTAAATAATTATTTAATATGAATATATACATTTTAAAATCTTAAATTTACATACTCTAGGCTCTAAAAGTTGTTCAACTTTGTTTTCAGCAATTAATAAAGCTTGAATTGCAAGTCCAGCTTGAACCTTAACAGGAAGTTCTTTATCAGTTAATAAAGCGTTAGTACTTAGTGATGCTAAATCCTTCCAAATATTATCATTATCAATTTTTATTTCACAGATGTGTTGTATAAACCAAGAAGCCTAAACAATAAGAAAATCGCAAAAAATTATTAAACATGTGTATAATGCACAGAAAATAAAATACATACTCTAGCTCTTAAGTGTCCGTGTGGACTTTGAAAAACCGGAAACACGTGTTGATATAGCATACTACCTACTTGATCCTTGTACATATCTTTTTTAAATATGACATCAGCTAATGCTCCAAGCTATGAAATAACCGCAATTAATACAAAATTGTTAAATAATTTTAAACTGTGAAAATAAAAAAATATAGTGTTTACCATATAGAGAGCTCCATCTTTTTGAGATGGAGTAGCATCATTTGAAGTAATAACACCAACAATGAATTGAACAGCTTTAGGTAATATGTCTTTACGTTTTTTACATGCTGAATGTAACACTGTTTGACCCGCCATTACTGGAGATACTAAATCCTCAAAAATGTCTATAATAAAATGATATGGTTTAATTGTTGTTAGTTAAATTAAATAAATTTAAAAACATTTAAATGGTACCAAATTTCTGAGAAATGTATTCTTGTGGATCCGTTTCCCACAATTCTTGATCACATTCTGAATGACTCATGAGAGGAAATATTACATCTTGAATAATTGCGGCAATATGTGGTTTAATAATTTTCCAAGTATGTCCAATACTAACACTGAAGTGACAATATAAAATAATGATAAATACACTTTTCATAATATTATATATTTTCTTTTCATTTTCATTTATAAGAAATAATAGTTTTGGTATTAAGCTAGTATACAAGTAATTACCATTGGTTCAAATAGTGCATACACATTTGCATGACTCTAGGTGGGATATAAACTTTGTTTCGGTATTGATCTAAAATTCTTAAAATTATGTCTATAACTGCATTAGAAAAAGTCTTAACATAAAATATGGAAAATTGCTGATATTCTTGGGCAACACTGCCAGGACTTCCATACCTTAAGTTTATAAAATTAGCATTAGACAATATAATAATTAGTACAACTATATTTTATCTTTACCTCTCAAAAATTCTATACATAGTATGTAATGCCCATTTTTTAATCTTCCACCAAGGTAACTGATCTATCTCACCATGCTCACAACGACTCACTTCTTCTGGTACTGGACTACATGCAATTATGGTTAATAATTCCATCCATTTAGTAAAGGTATTTCTTTCCATTAGATCAGGACTTATTGTAAACTGTTAAGTAATTTTATTAAGTCGAATATTCAACGTAGTAAAGAAATTGTATTTGATTAGGTAATTAATGAGCTTATTCTTACTTGAACAAGTTTGAAGTAACTTTTTATTACAGTTTTCTGCAATGCAACAGATTCAGCAGTGGAATTACCAACTATAAGAACCATGACATTATATACACTTGGTAACAATACTTTGACTGCAGCGTGTATAGGCGATTTATCTGCCTTTTGATATTCAAAGGCTTTTATTAAAGCTGAAAAACCTATTATACCAGCTACCCAGTAAGATGAATTTTCACTTTTTAAATATGCATCAATCTTTTCAACAACATTAGTCCAACGTCCAGGAAAATCGTGTTTCAACATTGTTACCAAACATACAGTTAGCTGTGCTCTAAAATCGATACAATTATTTTTAAGATGTATGTAAATTGAATAGAATCGAAAGGATCATAGTTTACCGTACTAATTCTGGTACTTGAACTACAACATCTAAAATGGTGTCTCTTATTATTATTCGATCTTGTTCGTGAACTGAAAATTTATTTGGTTCATCTTCACGAGTTGCCCAACTTTGGTACATTAAATTTTTCAGATAAATAGCACCTTAAATAAACACACATACAGGCAATTTTTTTTATATTAGAGTTAACAGATTTCAAGTATACAATACAATACAAAAATATTTTAGTATTTAAAATACATACTAAAGTATATTAAAAAAGACTAGCTTTTTTTAGTTTTGATAATATAATAAACAGCCAAAAACCTGATCTGACAAGATTAGAATATTGAACCATGATTCAAATTATCATATTTTAGAATTTTAAGTTATATTATGGGTCAGAACTTTTAATGAGTATTTCCATTTATGATACAATATCTAACACCAATTTTAATACCATCAACCCTCATTTTCATATTCCTTACTTGCTTGTCTTGTAGACATTTCAATATCAGAGGAAACAACAATTTGTAGTAGAGCTGGACCAAATCCAGCAATTTTGTGTATCTAAAAATAAATAAAATGTAGTTAGGCAGGTTCATGATGTTTATGTCTTAGGCAGTGGCGTATTTACGGGGGCGGATATGGGGAAAAATCCACCCCCATGGCTCTTTAAATACACTTCTATTATTTTAATATAATTTTAACATGATGTTATAATCTGTAAGCTAAAATTCTTGCCATCCACCCCCTACAAAAAATACTAAATATGCTACTGGTCTTAGGTGGGTATGCTTTGTTTAATATGCAGTTCTGAAATTATACACACCATATTTGTTGTTTCAATGTTATAAATTAAGTCTAAAATTAAAGAACTAAAAAGACAATACTACAAAAATGTTGTTGACATAAATTGATATAAATTTGATATCAACAGGTAGATATATATATATAATGTAGAATAGACAAAGTATGTACAATACGTTTTTATATATTTAATAAGGTTTAGTAAGGATAAATGTTATTTCAAGCAGCAATATATACTAATGATACCTAGATTTGTTTTTAAACACATTTAAAATATGTTGATTACAGTATCTATTTAAAATGAATTACTTAATGTAATGCAAGATATATAATCGTTCGAGAGTCCATGGTAAATTTAATTTTGGGTAGTTCTAATCTACAGTTAACATACACTATGTTGACTGGCAAGACATTTTAAATGCATTTGGTTATGGTTTTAATTTTTTTTTCCGTTCGACGTCAATTGATCCAATCTACCGCCTGGCAAATTGCTTGTTATAATTAAACGCCCGTTAGTCAATAATAACAATGATGTAATTGCACATGGTGGAAAAAAAATTATAATGAACCATTATATAGCACCGGTGCACTTTAAGAAGACTACGACACACGAATACGAAAAACGTGGCTGACGGCGGGATACTGACGGGACCGTGATGGCGGTTTTCGGTTTTGGCGGGTGGTTGGTTCCGCCGGCAAACAACGGTTCTGACCAGGACGCAGCCCATCATACATCAAAAAACCAAACGAAACAATGTTAATGGTAAAAAAAATTCGTTCCCAAACCGAATTCATTATAATTAATACGATAAATCACATAACCTTCAACAGTGTGCATGACGCATGTGGGTATATTATTATTATTATTATTAGTAGTAGTAGTATGGGTGCACGGGCCGGGTGCAGCCAAAAAGCATGCTTACACGCTGAAGCTGTTCCTCTGCCTCGCTCCTATGCGGCTGGTAGAGCGTGGCATTCAGCAAATTGGCGAGTTTATCGAGGTCCATTGCGGCAGTGGCGGTGGTGCTGCAGCTTTGAACAACGGCAGCGGAGTCGTTTCCGAGTTCCGACTAACCGGGTACGTTGTTACAATGCGCACACGTAGCAAACTAAATTGGTATTCGGTATCGGTAAAAGTATGCGAGCACGGTGCGTGTGTGTGTGCGTCTACTGTAGCGATGAGACTCGAGGGCCGAGGCGGCGACGGCTCGGTCGAGTCAGTTGGAACAAATCACGTGATGACAAAAATCGCATTCCATTTTCTTGATCAATCCGACAACCGCCATAATGGAAATCGTTTTTGTTCAGTTTTTTATCAACAGTGCTTCCCAAAAATGAAAGAAAACAGAAAGAGAACGGACCACCGTGCTGGTCAAGGATCCTAACGTGTGCCGTTATATGGCTACACTGTACGAAGGTGATCTCGACTAGCGATATTATCACCTTGTGGCCTGGACATATGTTTAATTATTCAAGTAGTTGTAACTTCCTACTTCCTTTGGAATTCTTAATAGATATTGGGTAAGAACTTATAGTTCGATTCGGTGCATCTATTCTGTGATCCGTCTTCTTACTCCGGACATTTTCCGTTTTGCTTGTCACTCGATAGTCGACATTCACCGCGGACTGCCATCATCATGAGTTACTGGAGGGCCGCTGGATTAAAGTAATTATATATTTTGCTTATTATTACTGCGCTGTGGTGTACACTCTACATAGGCGTCGAACTGTAGGCCCCGCCACTTTGAGGTCCGCGTTTTCTACGCTTTTCCATGTTAATACAAAAATCTATCGTTTCCGGGCATCAATGTATTATGCTATTATGGTTTTAGCTTCACCATTTCCAAATTTGACCTAGGTACCTATATTTAGAATTATTTCGTATGCCCATGCACAGGTCTGCTGTATTCGTATCCATTTCAATAATGTGATCCAACACCAAACATAAGATAGATTTAATATTTATTTAATTAATATCCTAACTGTTGTTGCATTATTAAATTAATTTAAAAGAACATTTTCAGGATCAGAAAAAATCCATTTGTCAAATGCTATTTTCATTATTTTGAACTCTGCCGGCAATACTAGTAAATACAATGTACAAGCACTATAACAACCAATCTACAACACTACCAACCACCACTTTGGTATGCAAACGGTGCGACCCAATCTCCCACTATATCAAATTGCAGGATAAAGGACTATGTCGCTTATGACATGTAGTTGGTGGCAAAGGCCGATAACTCTGTGTTACCCTACGTCTACATAAAACATCTACAAAAAGTTTAGTCATCATTCTCACTTTATCAAAACTGTATATTTAAACACAATAAATATTTTCTGTGCCAATATTTCACTGTGCCACGTAAAAATTAACTCAATAAAAATATTTGAATATGGTTTCCGGATATAAATTATTCGGTGCTAGTTTTTTCATGTGTTAGTCCTTATATATTCAATATTCAACAACGTGACCATTTAAAACAAGACATAGTCCACGTTAAACTTGGCCATTAAATTAACTTTCTTTGTTGATTTTAGCTATGTTAATTATTCCAACATTGCTGCAAAAGTCGTAAGGAGGGTGTTGAAACCAGAACTCCAAGCCAACGCAGCCAAACGTGATGAAACACATGTCAAATTCACCCCGTGGGTCAAGGGAAAGCCATCCAGTAAGTATCTAGTTAAATTACCTACATAATTTTCAATATAAAATCTAAGAATATGATCAAATCTAGTTGGTACCTTTCATATTGTAATTTTTTCACACGTGTATGTTAGCGTATTTTACATACCTAATTTTAGTACAATACTTATACCAAAAATATATAGGTACCTTCTAGAAAACTTAATGGGCCAAAAATTATTATTATCAATTATTTGGTACAAAATCATATAATAAATTTGTTTAAACCAATTAAAAAGTTCTATCAAAATATTATAATATCTCAACTGATTCCACATAGATTTAGACTGATATCTACATGTAATTGTCTACTGGCAATAACATTTGAACCAATAAATAATGCAGAGATTTTACAGATTTTCAATCAAAGTATAAAACTAAAAAAAAAAAAAAATATTGCTTCAAATTAAAAATCAATAATTTAAAAACACCTAGTATTTGAGGAAATAACTCATTGATTATAATATGGTAATTTTAAACTATGTCTATTTATAAAAATTTCAGATGAAAAAGCTTGAACTTATATAAATTAAACAATTTAAAAGTCGTTTTACATTTTTAGTAAGTTATAGTGTGTTTTCAAGTCTTGCATGGTTGATTATTTCAAAATATACTAATAAAAACAAATGTATTTGTGTGCATTTATATTATAGTTTGTTGTTTGAATTGTTTATAATAGTTATGAAAAACAATACATTTTTTTTTTGTTTAATACGCTTAGTATAAGATGTTTTTATTCAAATTTGAAGTTGAATATATTTTTTTAAGTAGTTTACAGATAATTAATATAATATTATTTATATTTGTACATTTATCTATTAATTTATTTTTTATTTTTCTTGTAGAGCCGGGCCAATAGTCGATTTAACAACAATGACACTTCAAAGTTTTGAGTAAAATTCAATGTAATATGTTTTTTAGTTAAACTAAATGTAATTTACTTAACAAATAAACATTCATTTTATTTATGTCAGTTATAAATTTATAATTATGTATAATTCATTACAAATAGGTGTTTTTTTTCCTATGTAGTAAAGCTGAAAAAAAACTTTTTTTAATAAAAATGTAAGATTATAAGATATTAAAATTGTGTTGTGTTTATTTATTTATAAATAACACTTATATTCAACTTTTTCCTTAAAATTTAAATTACCTTGTGATCAAAACAATTGTTTTGGTCAATGTAGTGATTTATATTTAATTTTTGTAGTAATTACTAAATCTTTGTATCTTGCACAATATGTAAATTATCTATTTCAAATGTCATTATTTACAAATTCAAACACATGTTCCTACTCAGCTCTTCAGTAATGAAACCTAAGTTACAAGATAAAAAAAGCTGGTAAGTGTATGACACACTGCCATACAGTAGGTTTCAAGTGGGTCACTAAAATAGATGGTATTAAATTTGAATTTAATGATATAATAATGTCAGAGTATACGAAAAACATTTTTGAACGGAGACGGTTTTTCAGCCTAGGATATTTTATATATTTAAATTGTTTTTATTAATACAGAAGCCGGTAAGTTGAATTTATATTATTTTATTATACTATAGAAGTTCCAAATACCCACGAATCATATTTTTAAACATAAACAAAAGATTAAAATTATTATTTAAATATCTAATTTCATCCAAATTTCAACTTCAAAAACTGTGTTTTTAGATTAAATTAATTTAGATTTTTTTGGTTTAAGTATCAAATTACTTACATGAAAACTTGTTTTAAATGTTCAATACTTGGCTATACAAATTTAACATTTTATTCATTTTGTCAAACTGTATAATATTATAACAGATATTTCATTGAAATATTACACAGAGGACATATTTAATGCATTTTTAAGCAATATGGCTTCAGTTATAATTTATTTTTTATAATTCTTTATGATATTTGACTTAGTATTTTGTGCTTAAGTTTTAAAAATTTTTAATTTTTATTATTGAATATGTTTACGACACCCCACTGTGTATATTGTAAATTGTAAAGTAGTCCTGTCCTGCCAGTAGAGTGCATATTGTAAGATAGCTGCCATACAGGTATTCCGATACATGTCAACGTAAATTAGTATTATATTAGTAACTAGTCCTATATCAATGAACCGGAAGAACACAATCCAACAACTTATTCAATAACACAGTATAAAAACATTAGACAAGGACAACTTTAACAATTTTAATCGAACATAAGCCCTTAGCAAAGATCTATACTTCCAGGTGTATAAGCTGGTGGTTTGATACACGTATCAAAAGAATGTAAATGTAACGTCAGAGCAAAAGGTTATTTTATAAAAATATAATACTATATGAATGTATAATAAATAAACTATAATATACTTTATTTTCTTTCATTTTGGGCTTTTGCCCATTCAAATATTCAACTCCAAAAATAAACCAATAAATTATATACATATATAAAAAATAAAACTATAGTTGCAACATTAAAAAAAAAAAAAATATTTCCTGAAATAGGCATATAACAATAAATTAGCTAAATAGTGTCTGATCAATTACAAATTTAATTGTTTGATTTCAGAGTACCATCGTTGTTTAATAAATGGTCATTAACACATTTTGGACCACTACCTAATTTAGTGACCATGATATACTTCAAAAGATCCTTATCTTTGGGTTTAAGACCATATGGTTTTATCTAAAACAATTTACAGAATCACAATTACAAAATGCATACACACAATTATATTTCATTGAATTACATACTTTAGCAGGCAACGAAGTTTCAATTCCTCGTAAATATGAAGAATTAGGTTGCTGTGATGGGAAAACATTAACCAATTCTGACATAAACAAACTCAGATCTTTTTGTTGAATAAATAAAAAAGCGTTTGGACCAGCATCAAATGTATAAGAAACCTAAAATAGTACAAACCATTAAAGTACACTTATAATAACTTAATAAGTGGTAAACGAGGTTAAAAATAGTCATATACTTTAATTTGACCAACAGCTTCATTATAATCATGAATAAAAGATATTATTTCATGTGATACTTGATTCAAATAAACACAAGGTGGATATGTATCCAAACAAACAGCATGAAATTGATTACTGTCTCGCATTGTAATTTCAGCAAATTTTTCAAAATTTTTATCTGTTATGGCCTGAAACAAAAATGTAGCATTTATACATTTATAATAGAATGTTTCAGAAATAATTATACTTGAATGATTTCATTTGTTCTTTCAGGTACACACTTTTGAATTCTGTACTTAAGTAATTCACTAGTTTTTACTGATTGTTTCATTCCCACGGTACTACTAGTTTTTTTTTGAGAATCATTTACCTATCCAAAATAATTAGAAATATGAATTATAATTTTTGAAAAGAGCTTAAATATTAGTTATTTTTGCTACATTAATGTTGTGATACAACATTTTGAAGCAACGATAAACCATAAAATTCAAAAAACTATTATGTGTGCAGTAAGGTTAAAACTGTGTATACTTTACCACTACATTTGATTTTCTATCAATTTAATTCAAAAGTACTCAAGAAAAATTATATAAAAGCATAGTTAAATTAATATGTTTCACTCAGAATGTATAACAAAAATATTGTAAAAGCAACATAGTTAAATTATTAGACATAAACCTATGTTACCACTAGTATGATAATTCTCATTTCTGGCCAGTGTGTATCGGCAGAAATTTGAACTGCAGTTGAATCTGAACCTAGGTCATCAGTACCAGCTTTCCAATGAACAAATCCTCCATAAATACTCCTACATGCACTTCCACTACCTTGTCTTGCTATAGATGGTAAATCTTCGTCTACCAAGCCAAAAGCATTAGCTAATGTATATACTGTTAAAAAATATTAAAAATAATTTAACATTTTTAAAAATTCAGTTGTTGATTTTTGAAAATGTGCAAACCAAGACAAGCATAACCAGCTGCCGATGAAGCTAGTCCTGCTGCAGTAGGGAAATTATTTTCAGAACAGACTCTTATATTCCATTTTGCTTCTTGACTATTTTCACCTTTACGTATTCTGATTAAATTTCTTACTGAAAAAAGAAAACATTAACTTTGCATCTTATTTTTGATGAATGTCTAGAAAACTATTAATAATTTTTGTAATTTAAAATAATATTCTATATTACTATTTGTAGTTGAAATAAAATGTATAAACTAAAAATGTACAGTTTTTACAAAAATAAAGTACTTTCACTATGGTACAATACTACAATATGATATTTTAATTTAAAAATAAATCAATTATTGTCTTACAAGCAAACAATATGAATTATTATAAAAATATAGATTAATTTTATAAACTAAAAATACTTTTCAATTCTGTTTCAATTAATGTAAATAAAATATAGTCTTACTTAGATCAAAGCATTTTTTCAAACGTTTGTTTGTTTCGATGGACATAATCCTGTAATTTTATAATCATTTAGTCAAAGATTATATATATAATATTTTATTAAATTGTACATATTAACTTAAATTATTAAATAAATAATATAGTTGTTTGAAGTATTTCAAATTCATATCCTGTTTTTTTTTTTTTAAAGCAAATGAAGTACGATCACTGGAAGGTTTCTTCCCTCATCTTTTTTCATGATCAAACTTATTCTAGTACATATTCTTATTATGCCTTTGGCATAGATTGTATATTATATGATAAAAATTTAAAAATATCCGGTTTCAATAAATTATTTTTATGATTTACTTATATATTTTACAAAATCAATTAAATTTAAATATGATAAATGCAACAACTGTAGTGCTATACACTTAATAATTGTAATTATATAAATTACAAATATGAACAATTGAAGTTCATACATATTAAATAAATAATAAATATAATTACAAGTCATATTTTTAAAAATCAATTCAATAGAATAATTAATAATAAAAATATATATATATAATGTTTCCCATTATTAACTAAATACATAAATACAACCATTAATTATGAATACAATGATACAATTAATGATTGAATATCAACTATTGATTATAATTAATTGCAATTTTGTAGTTACTTTTTAATAGAAGAAAATAATATAATCCATAACTCATAAATTATTAAATTACCTCAATTAAATGTTTTTTAGCTTCACATATTTACATTTATTTTGGTATATTTTAACAGTACAATGTACAAATATATTATATAATGTATTTAATATTTATTATTCTTTAATTGCATATCATGAAATATTAATGAAATAGACACATGTAAATTAATGCAAATATTTGAATAAAATATATTATTTCAAATTATATAAGATAGATAAAATTGTTCATAATAATCAATCACATCATTAATATATTACTTAACCTGAATACAATTATTAATAAAGTTAGTTAATGTAAATGTTATGGAAAACGTAAAGATATATTGTTTCAACTAAATTATTTTATAATATTATATAATAAAAAATGAATATATTTGATAGGTAGTTAAAATAATTGCGTTCAGTTTATTATTATAAATACCTAACCTACAGTTCAGTTAATATTTTAGTAGTAGAATATATTATAGTTAATGGAATACCGAATAATAACAAAAATACCTGTATAAAAGCAAAATAATACTCTATTGTTATGATAATCATATTTCATATTTTAATATAATCAAACACATTATATTTTGAGTAAAGAAAGTAATATAATAGTCAAAGGAAATCTATCAATAGACTAAGTATATCTTACTAGTAAATCTATAGACCAGTAGTGAATTGATGTCATTTTAAGGATCCATTGTTATTCAACACGACTATTTCATTAAGTCGCTGGCCTAATTTAGAAACTAGTACAAACACGTTATAGAAAATTCATAAAAAAAACAAGTCACTTACTGCCCATTTAGCCAAACACTGTCTTCATCTATAAACGGTCCTGCAAGAACAGATGTCTTGGCATGCATCTATAAAAAAATGTTATGATATAATAGCCCTATTCTACCTTATATGAAGTAAAAGAATTTTGAAAGTAGGGCCCACATCTTCTTCCTTGATGTATATTTAAATATTACAAAACAAAACTATGTTTACAAATTGTACACAAGATTTCGATTTACTGTATGATAATATTAAAGCTTAAAGGTATTTTCAAACTGCAGATAAATAAATATTTCTCAATAGGTACATTATTATCGAGATTATTATTTTAATATTGGTAAAATATTATATTGGTTCTTGGTCAAATATTCAAATAGACACCAGAAACAATTGTTTGTTATAAAAATATAATGTATTATATCATTATGTCTATAGATAAAGGTTGGTATGATAATTTGAAACAATTTTTTGAAGGGCTTAGTAAATTTGGAAAAAGAATGTTCTATCGCTTTTAAGGGATTATGTGATCGCGTATAACTGTATTATACACAGGTACAAGTATAAACTCACTTGATCGCAATCCAAAGTCAGACTGACCGAATCGTTTAGAGGCAATATCAAATGTTCGTCTCTTTTGCCCCCTGAAAATAGAAAAATAAAAAATATAATACCCTGGATTGACACAGGGGAAAAGCGCGGGAACTCACAGTATTTAATGGTGGCTATGTTGACGGGTGCCACACACGTCACGACCTTTTCCATGACAATTCGAACGGAATGAAAACCGATGACGATGAATCGCCTCTGTGGCGTTCAGTGAAGTAAAGAAGACGTTAAGAAAATGTGTAAGTTATCGTGAATAGTGAGAGCACGCCACGTTGCTGTTTATTCAGAAAGTCGACGGAGTGTTAGACGACGGCGCGGCAACTAACAACTAACGGTCGATCACATAGGTCCGGTCGTACTTATACTACGAAATTCGAGTACGGTGACCGACAGGCGGCGGAGAGGTGTTGGACTCGCAAGTGCTGGGTGATAGTAGTTGCTAACTAGAACCAATAACTGGCAATAACTATGTATACTGTAAAGTGAGGTAGCGAGCGGCAAGCACCGTCGTCACTCACTCACTCCAATACTCCATCGTCCTCACTACTCACTAGTCCGCACTCTGCCGTCCGGCCATTCCGGCGCCTCTGCTTGACGCGGACGGTCGGGTGGCGAAAGACTGCGGCCTGCCGCGGACCACGGCTGTAAGAATAATGTCCGAAGGCGGCTCAGTCTCGGCGATTGACCTTGCCGAACTGCCGAAATACACACATCAACACATGCCCACATGGTGTGAAGTGTAAGCCCACGATTTATTATCACCTAGTAAATATACCCTTTGTTTATGTCACCTTGCACAGTGTACGCAGTCTGGATGGCTGATGATAAATTGATAACATCAGCTCCAGCTGAAAATCTGAAAGTATTTTTTTTCACTAGGAAGTTTTTTCTACTATTATTATTATTTAACGATGAATCACTAAACGTATTTGTTTATTTGTTATTTTATATACTTGTCTATGACAGTATGTAACGTACAAAACAATTATCTCGATACATGGTGCGTAATGTTGTACTATATACATACGCACACGAACATACAATATAACACGTAAACCAGATATACACACGCACACGCGCGCGCGATTAATCGTTTTCCGCATTTAATAATATGTATTTTTATTGTTGTTGACGTAAATAATATTGAACACGCACACACGAGCAGGCGGGAGCGCGCACTGTCGGTCGGCACTCTGCAGCGTTAATGGCGCACTCGACTCGAGTCGGTTTCAACGGCGTTAATAATGTTTTTTGACTTGAACCGCGGCAATCGCTGTTCGTTGCACGAGAATCGACTTCAATAATATTTTGATCATCGACAACCGACGCAGTGTACCACACTGCTACTGTGCCGTGCACCGTTGTCCGGAGATCGTCGCACGACTACCTGACGGTCGAACAATAATAATACCGACCATTTAGCAACAATAATAAAAGTGACGATTTTTTGGATTTAATTTTGCATATCCCTCCTACCACCGTTGTTGTAATTGTCATCGCTGTTTTCATGGGTGCGTTCCACTGTAAATCGTGTCAGAACGGCGAGAATGTGACGAACATATTCGGTCACGATGGCGGTGAACGGAGACGGTTTATATTTGGCAGGCGTCGTAGCCGCAGTGGTTCGGTCAGACAGACCGATTCGCTTGTGCTTCAGACATTGAGCATCATCAAGAATTTGGGACTTATTGAGAAGTAAGCAATTCCGATGCAAGCTAGGTTTGCGTTGAGCAATTATATGTGTAACATGTACATTACAATAACCATTTCATCACTGAATAATGTTCCTTTTATTTTCTTACAGCTAACTTCCTAATTATACTACACTATTCACGTTCTTTAAGTATAAATTTATTGAAAAATCCTGAAAACCCATTAATCAATTTGAATAGTTAGGTAGGTATCTAATTTATAATATTATCTATTTGTTATTTTCTAAAGTACCTATGGACAACGTATTCATTATCTTAATCTGTCCAACAATTTGGTAGGTAATTTTTATAATTCTCAAACAATATCAAAAGATTGAACCACAGTAAATTTAATAAAGTAATCCTGTAGGTATATAATAAATTAATTTAACTATACCTATTCTAATCCAGATGAAATGTAAGCCATGATAATCATAGTATATTTTATTCATACTAATTTACCTATAAAATAAATTTATTTACCTGCTACATAATTATTACTGTACCTACAGTGTATAGGTAGTAAGGGTAATTACTAATTTATATTATGTTATTAAATTTAATTTTGTTACATTAATAAGAATACATACTTCAACAAATAATTTATTATAAACCCATTCTTATGACTCAACAAAATTGAAGAATATAAAAACAGAATGATTTTAATATATAATGTTTATCAAAAAAGGTTTTTTTGTTTACTAGACTTCTACTACATTTTAATAAAAAAAGAACACTGAAAAACATGGTCAGATCTCTTTTTTGATATCTCTGGTCGGCCCAGTGGCAGCTCCACTGACAAGGTTGTGTGTGGGGGAAGGGGGCTAAGTCATAATTTTCAGAAAAATGTCTGTATTATATGTTTTTTTTTGTAGTTTTATTTATAACAATACAATTTTTTAGAAATACTATCTTGGGGGAGGGGGCACGGTCACTAACCCCCCTAATTCTTCCACGTATCAGCTGAATTTTAAAATATTGTTGTAGGTACCTGCCTAATTTTATTAAAATAATTTACTATAAAATTAAAAAATGGTTGTACATTTATATCAACTAAAAATAATCCAATAAAATTGTATCCATTCTTCATTTGAAATGTTATAAAACCTATAAGATAAGGTACTTAAAAAACGCATTTATCAATTATAATATATTGTATGAGATGCCCTGTGATAACCACAAGTTTCTCTCTAGGATTTAATAATAAATAATTGATAGTTCTCCTTTTTTTTTTATAAAGGTAACCTTTTTAACCTTTTTCATTTAATTTTTTTCATGCAATAATATTCTCAATGAATACATCTACCTTATTTTATTACAATAGCTTGCTATTCATTATGACATTCTGTAATCATTACTGTTACAGAATATATTTTGGTGGCACTTAATACCCTATTATATTCCCAAAAAAAAACAAAAAATATATTTCGGTCCATTAAAATAGCTATAATAGTATAATGAAATGTCAATTTTAATAGTGTTTTGATTTTCATTTTATTCACTAAACATTGTGGAATTGGTTTAATTGTTTTATAATTATTCTAGGTAGTCATTTTATTACAAATATGGAAATTTAGGTACCTAAATTGATTAATATTTATCACATTTTTTATTTATCTAATTATTAATACATGTTTTAATTGTTTAAAGTAAATTTATAATAACAATTTTAGCAGACTTAAATATTTATTAGATCAAAGACATACTGAGTATTTTATTAATATTTTGAGTTAGGTACTTAGGTATGATTAACATTTTACCGTAGTAGTCTAGGATAATACTTTGTTTACTAGCTACAAACCAATTAATTTGTTTGTTAAAATCACACTTCATGGACTTTAACAAAATGAATCTGTTTCTAAATGTATACAAAATGATTTGTACATTTAAATTATTATTTTATAATATTTAACTTTAGATTGTTCTCTGAATATAGCTCAGAATATAATAAATATGTGCTTTATTTTGTTACATGAATAAGTGTTTTTCATAAAGTTCAAACGTTAATTATACCTAGTATCTAAAATGTATTTTTAATTACAGTAAATAATGTTTTGATGAATGTATAATTTGAATACTTTGAAGAAATCAAATTTTATGTTAGAAAAAGGTTGATTTAGTTAGTTCCAAAAGCGGCAAATCAAAATTGTCAATATTACAGTACCTACTGCTTAAATCAGGTTGACTATTTCTACTCCTGGAAATCGAGTAGACTTCCTCCGAAGTTTGTCGTTACCTCAAGACCTACACAAGATGGTTTTACATAACAAATCGAGGGACTTTTCAATTTTAATTGGCCAAGCGAGTGACCTTGGCACCTCCCTGGGTCTTTGTATAATATTTGTATAATTATGTATCTCATGCTGTCATGGCTTTTCGCAAAATACCATTTTCACTTTCTGCTACCAAATTGTTGTGTCTGCCATCCAGAATAGGTAGATTTACTACCTGATTTGCATAGGTATTGCATATTGTCCACAAACCGGCACATATTATTGTATCTTGAAAAGTCCTGTTCCTTCAAACTCTCAAAAAATAACTACAATAATATTGTTAGAGATTGAGAATTTATGTAAAAAAATATCTGTAAATTTACCAAGTGGTAAAATGGAATCTAAGGTTAAATAAAAAAAATTTCTTAGGACCATATTTTGTATTAGTAAATATTATGATTGTAACAACTATTATTGTATTCTGGACAAATTTAATTCTTTCTAATAATATTAATAAAGAACTTAAAATGGATCTATTGTTCTGTATCAGTACATATTATGAATATTTAATTTATCAAAATTACCACAACATTTCCATAATTTTTTATGTTCAAATGTCAAAACATATTTTATATTTATTTACTTTTAACTATTACCATAGAACAATAGTATAATAATTATTGTATTGGTATTTATTATCAGTTGATAAAAAAAAATTAACTCTTTGCAATTCAGGATAGGTGTTTTTGATTGCATTCTATTAGATGGGCGACACTAAATTTTTTTGGGTAAAAAAAATTGTAAAATACACGGTAAATTGTTTTACCTGGTAAATTTACAGCACGCACATCTAAATACTGTCACTAATATGTACTGATTTCCAATGCAATATGATTCTCAACGTTTTTAAAATGCTAAACTATTAACCTCATCACACAGCTGATAACAAACACTTTGCTTCTTTCATGAATTATTCAAAATTAATCAACCCCAACTAGGGTGGCCACCTATTCAGGTTTTTCCCGGATACTCCAGTTTTACTTAAAAAACTACGAGGTATGAGTATATTAAGTTTCTCTTGCATTTCATTATCTACCTTTTCATCTCATAAATAAGTATAGATGTATTAAAATGTATAGGCATGGTGACCGAGTGCAACTAGTATAAATAACTAATAGCTTCATATTTTAAAGAAAAAAACAACTAGGTTCTATATAAAGGGTGCTCTGCAGCATAGATATTTATTATTCATAACTAAATAGATTTTGCTTATCTCAAAATTATGAATTTTTTTTTTACAATAAAGTATAACAAAGCAAAATAGTTATACAAATCAACTCTAGTTTTTATAAAATTAATCTAAAACTTGATCAAATTCATATTATAAACATGACTATTATGGTTTAATTATTAGCATAAATTAACCATATTTTATTTTCCAGTGGTACTGAAGCTCCTGAAGCATTGCGAAAGTTACATTGGGTCGCAGATGATGGTGATGGTTGGATTCAAGTGGTATTGTCTATGATTCATGTCATTCCCCTTGACGATCCACTAAGTCCAGCTCTTATAACTGTTATTCTTGACGATTGCCCTCTACCCGATAAAGTAAAAATAATTATTACATTTTTAAAATTCTATTTAAAAACATATTAATTTTGTTTAAGATAACATAATTAATGTTAAATTAAATTTTTTATTTTAGGACACTGTAATGAAATTATCACAAATGTTAGATTTGTCAAATAAAACTCCTAAACGTAAAACAGTTGACCAACATCGTAACATTTGTGTAATATTAGGTATACTCGCTGACAAGTTACCTGGACCTTTAAGTATTGCTTTATTAACTAAAGATACATTGACTTATCTTTTCAATAACATGGTTAGTTATACACTCAAAACACTGATATCAGATGTATATTGAATGAACTTTAAAATATCCAATAAATTTTTTTCTAGGATTTGCAAGTTCATCCATCAATTATACTATTTTCATTAATTGCACTTGAAAAATTCGCACAAATAAGTATGTTCCATTTTAATTTATCGTTATTGTCATTTATAAATGTACCTTTTAATTTTTAGGAGAGAACAGATTTACAATTGAAACTTTTATGAAGACTGGACCTTTGGCTATGTTGTCAATATTTGAAAGGTTGACAGGTTCCGATCAACCATTTTATGCTCAAGTTGGGTTTTGCGCTGAATGGCTACTGGATAACATATGTAATACACTAATTTAATGTTATATTAATTTTAATGTAATAATATTTTATTTTGATTTTTAATTAGTTGTGGACGATCAAAGGACATCATCATATTTAAATATTTCAATGGAAGGTGTGAATGCTATATTAAATCAAGAAGATGCTAGCGAGTATCTAAAACTGGGTCCTTCTGGTTTAGAAGTATAAGCAATATTCTAAATAACCATATATTTCTTATACAACCTCATACATTTTTTTTAACTAGGCTAGATGTGATGCTTGTAGTTTTGAAAGTGTCCGCTGTACATTCCAAATTGACAAAGGCACTTGGTACTATGAAGTAACAATATTAACATCTGGTGTCATGCAAATTGGATGGTCAACTAGAAATTCGAAATTTGTTAATCATGTAAATATTTATATTTTATCACATGTTTTATTGAATTGATATGAATAAATCATTTTAGGAAGGATATGGCATAGGTGATGATGAATATTCCGTAGCCTATGATGGATGTAGACAACTAGTTTGGCATGGTGCTCGATGTACAAGTTGTGTATCTGGAAGGCCATGGCGAGAAGGAGACACAGTTGGTTGCTTATTACAAGTGGAAAAACCATCTCCAACTGCAACATTCTACCTAAATGGTCAAATTGTAGCTTTTAATGATAAAATATTTCAATATGCCAAGTATGACGACAAACATTTTTATCTATATTATTTGCATCTTAAAAAAGTTTGAATTCTACAAATATAGGACAGAGTTTTTTGCTGCAGCTAGTTTTATGACATTCCAACAAAGTCGTTTTAACTTTGGTAGCAAACCATTCAAATATCCACCAAAAGGCGTAAAATTTAGTATCATGAATGACCATGGAAAATTGGATGCAAAAGAAAAAACAATCTTACCAAAGTAAATATTTATATAAAAAATATGATGTGTGAAATAATTTTATTTTTTTTTAGACAAATGAGACTGGGCTTATTAGGTTTGTTGGGCAAGCAAACAGCTGATGAAGATTCATGTACAATTTGTTTTGATCATAAAGCTGATGTTATGTTATACCCTTGTAAACACGAGTAAGTAATTTATAATAAAATATTACCTTCAGGTCAATTTCCTTTAAGGAACACTTATAATCATTATTAATTAGGTAAATGATTTCAATTTTTTAAACATTTTGATGTACTTACACATTTTAACTTAAAATGCTTACATAAAATATAACTATTAGTTCAATATTATTTACTGTGTATACTGAAACCTGCATAGCCATAGTTTAAAATGTTCATAACTCTTTAAAATAAAAATATTTAAATAATACAAGACCAATTAAATATCAACATTACTGCTATAGCCTATATTTTTCTTAATATTTGGGTAAGATTTAAAACTAAAAACAATAATCAAAGAAAAATGTTTCTATACAATTTACAACCACCTAGATATTTGACTCATAGTAATCCCCTAACCAAAAATTTTACAGCCAATACTACAATAGCATCATTAATGCTAAATAGCACTTTTCATCAAAAATTATGCTATATTTTATTACCTTTAGCCTATATTCTTAATGTTTCAAATAATATCAATTATATATTGCACCATATCCTTACACAGCGTCAGATTATGCCAGCTAAATTTATTTAGTTACTGGTATTATATTTTTTTCAGGTCCAAATGTCTATGATAATTTTTGAATAGGGCAGTTTTAGTTGGTATATGCAGACCTCTATTGCATATGTCAACAATTAAAAAATTTTATACTGCAGTACAAGAGTATAATTTGAATATTATGGCTGAAGTAATATTCATATTCTCGTATCATTAGAAATATGACTGCAAAGAACTATTAATTCTTAAGTTTGACGAATGTTTTGTATGTATTCTTCTACTGTTTGTTTCAGAGGTTATTGTGAAAACTGTGCACAGCAGCTAACACTTTGTCCAGTTTGTCGTCAATTAATCGACAGGTTTCAGGAAAGCATTCCTACAACAGCCACACCAATAGTCCTAGTCAGTTAGTTGTGATGTGATCTCTTCCATTTTTTACAAATTATTATATACGGTTATGTACATTTATATAGGGTCGCATACCCCTTGTTTTCCCATTTTCTCATTTAACTAATACAGGGACATGGGAAAACAAGGTGGTTAACTCTGTATATGTATACATATTATATTCTTTTATATTGTAAGTCTTTATAAACTTTGTGTATATTTAACAAATGTCTTAAAAATTAAACTCTTTCAAACATTGAATCAATATATTTTTCTTTATTTTAAAAGTTTCCAATTTTTAGTTCTGGAATCCAAAGAATTTGGTAGACCATAACTTTTCATATATTTTGAGTAATATGTAACTAAGTAAAAGGAAAAAAAACCATTTAGTAGGAACATACATTGGCTAATAATAAAAACATTAAAATATTATATTGCAAAAATAAAATGTTATTCATCTGAATATATATATATATATATATCAATTAATATTATAATAATAATAACAATAAAAATAATAATAAATATTTTTTATAAATAATAATCATATTAAGTTTATTTTCATATGCATTAATGTTGGCACAGCCATTTTTGGATAAAATTTATTGTGAATAACTGTTATTGTAAAATTAAAAGTAAATAAAAGTGATCGCACATGTAAATTAATATAAACTAATTGGCACTAATACCAAAGCCCCGGTTGCTATCAGCAAAGTAACGAACATCCCGGTCCTCATCTCTTCTTAACCTTGTCAAGGTTTCAGTAAGTACATTATGTTGAGGATTTTGTAAATCCATAAACACCGCTATAATAAATATGTATGTATAAATATAATATTAGTTTGCCAAATACGTATTTTTTTGTTACACTTACAGTTGTTAGCAACTTGTGTATATAGAGTTTTGGCTACCATTAATCGAACATTTGGTACACGGTCAGAACCCAAGTTTAGCAAACAAGGCATTAATTCATTATTGAAATCTATCGTAGATAGACATCGGTCACCGTAGTTCAATATGTAAGAGCATATTTGGGCAAACATTTGTCGTCTACTCCACAAGTCTGCTCGTCCAAAACGCGTAACTAGTTCATTCAACATCAATCGTTTCAGACTTAGATTTTTATTAAGTACCACCAATAATTCAGGAACCTAGCAAGTAGTAATATAAACACAGTTAATATGGTCTATAATTTAAGTAAAAATCATTTATAATTACCAGTGATAAAGCAGACTGACGCACAGATGATATTCTATCCATGAGTAAGGACAAACATACCTCATGTATATGATGATACATATCGAGTGGTGTAAATAGGTGTAAAGACTCTGCTAATTGTTCGCAGAAATTTTGTCGGAAGCGCCAGTTCCATTCATAATCAGTTTTCAAAAAACGACACATCATAGGCGCCAAATCACTACGTACAGTCACCGATAACATCTAATATAATATGATATAATATTAATAATTTTCATATTTTTATCTATTTATAATATTCTGGTTAATTATCATCATTACCACCTTGTGTTAATTAAAGTTCAACTTCTCATAATATATGGTATTTAAAATAAATTTGACATAGTTTACTCACATCTTAACATTATAAGTTCAAGAAACTTATTTAATATACATCAACAGTATAATCAGATTAAGTTAGGTTGAGGTTCATCACTGAGGTATCAGTTGAAACACGGACCATAAGTTTTTCATCATATTATAAATTAAACATTTTAATAACACAATAAAATTGTGAACATGACCTTTTTAAAAATACTTCAATCAAAAATAGTATAGAAAAAATTCACTGGTATCAGATAAACAAGAACCATACATTTTTTCGTCATATCAAAAAGATATTTAACTATAATTCAATTTTTTTTTGCCAAATATTGCGGTAAATTATATTAAATCAGATATAATTTAGGTTTTAAGTTCATCACTGAGATATCAGATGAAACACGGACCATAAATTTTTCATCATATTATAAATTAAACATTTTAATAACTCAATAAAATTGTGAACATGACCTTTTTAAAAATATTTCAATCAAAAATAGTATAGAAAAAGTTCACTGGTATCAGATAAGTAAAGACCATACATTTTTTGTCATATCAAAAAGATATTTTACTATAATTCAATTTTTTTTTTCGCCAAATATTGCGGTAAATTATATTAAATCAGATATAATTTAGGTTTAAGTTCATCACTGAGATATCAGATGAAACACGGACCATAAATTTTTCATCATATTATAAATTAAACATTTTAATAACTCAATAAAATTGTGAACATGACCTTTTTAAAAATATTTCAATCAAAAATAGTATAGAAAAAGTTCACTGGTATCAGATAAGTAAAGACCATACATTTTTTGTCATATCAAAAAGATATTTTACTATAATTCAATTTTTTTTTTCGCCAAATATTGCGGTAAATTATATTAAATCAGATATAATTTAGGTTTTAAGTTCATCACTGAGATATCAGATGAAACACGGACCATAAGTTTTTCATCATATTATAAATTAAACATTTTAATAACACAATAAAATTGTGAACATGACCTTTTTAAAAATACTTCAATCAAAAATAGTATAGAAAAAATTCACTGGTATCAGATAAACAAGAACCATACATTTTTTCGTCATATCAAAAAGATATTTAACTATAATTCAATTTTTTTTTGCCAAATATTGCGGTAAATTATATTAAATCAGATATAATTTAGGTTTTAAGTTCATCACTGAGATATCAGATGAAACACGGACCATAAATTTTTCATCATATTATAAATTAAACATTTTAATAACTCAATAAAATTGTGAACATGACCTTTTTAAAAATATTTCAATCAAAAATAGTATAGAAAAAGTTCACTGGTATCAGATAAGTAAAGACCATACATTTTTTGTCATATCAAAAAGATATTTTACTATAATTCAATTTTTTTTTTCGCCAAATATTGCGGTAAATTATATTAAATCAGATATAATTTAGGTTTAAGTTCATCACTGAGATATCAGATGAAACACGGACCATAAATTTTTCATCATATTATAAATTAAACATTTTAATAACTCAATAAAATTGTGAACATGACCTTTTTAAAAATATTTCAATCAAAAATAGTATAGAAAAAGTTCACTGGTATCAGATAAGTAAAGACCATACATTTTTTGTCATATCAAAAAGATATTTTACTATAATTCAATTTTTTTTTTCGCCAAATATTGCGGTAAATTATATTAAATCAGATATAATTTAGGTTTAAGTTCATCACTGAGATATCAGATGAAACACGGACCATAAGTTTTTCATCATATTATAAATTAAACATTTTAATAACACAATAGAATTGTGAACATGACCTTTTTAAAAATACTTCAATCAAAAATAGTATAGAAAAAAATCACTGGTATCAGATAAACAAGAACCATACATTTTTTCGTCATATCAAAAAGATATTTTACTTTAAATCAATTTTTTTTTCGCCAAATATTGCGGTAAATTATATTAAATCAGATATAATTTAGGTTTAAGTTCATCACTGAGATATCAGATGAAACACGGACCATAAGTTTTTCATCATATTATAAATTAAACATTTTAATAACACAATAGAATTGTGAACATGACCTTTTTAAAAATATTTCAATCAAAAATAGTATAGAAAAAATTCACTGGTATCAGATAAGCAGACCATACATTTTTTGTCATATCAAAAAGATATTTTACTATAATTCAATTTTTTTTTCGCCAAATATTGCGGTAAATTATATTAAATCAGATATAATTTAGGTTTAAGTTCATCACTGAGATATCAGATGAAACACGGACCATAAGTTTTTCATCATATTATAAATTAAACATTTTAATAACTCAATAAAATTGTGAACATGTTGTAAATTTGTAAGACGGCAACAATGCATACGGGTATAGCGTCCTCGTAACGCATATTAATTTCATATAAGCTTTTTAATTTAGATTATTATATAAGTTTATTAATTATTTATATTCTTGTATAACAACTTTATTAGTTTGAGACTATACGATGAATCATTAGATCTATGACAAATCATAAAAATAAAATAAAACTAATAATTGAATGGATTACGTGGGTTTGGATCCAAAAGGTTCTATGTGTAAATTTGAAATTGTTCAGAAAAGCCAATTTAAATGTATTTAAATATTTTTCAGCTTATACTTATTTGATTTGGATGTATAATGATTCTTAACATATTGAATTTATTACTAGCTAGAAAAAAGGGTGGTAAAATTCATAGCGTATATAATGAAAAAAGTGAATTTCATAAAATATTTACATAGAACCTTTTGGATCCAAACCCACGATTACTTGATATTCAAAATTTGTTTTTGATCGTTTCATCGGGCATACTTCAGAACATGTAAGTGCATATTTTACAAGTGTTTCATGCATAAGTGGATGTTCTATTTATTTTTTTAATGGATAAACTAATAGCACAGCAGGTTATACAACCAATTAACTACTCAATCAGATAACGAAATATACAAATCTTCTGTTTCAAATATAAAATTAAAATTGAATATAGGTACACAAAAAAGTAAAAAATATTGTTTGGTGATGGATATCAAAATGTGTGAAACTAATTATCCCACCTACATTTCAACATTATTTTACCTTCAGAAAAGCAGCAAAATTGTCTATAGCACCAGATCGTACTTCGTCTAAATCTAATACAAGAGACTCAAATATTGGTAAGAGATCTCTGGATGTAGCTTCTTCACCAATGTAAATGGCCAATTTATGTATATAAGATGCAGCTTTTCTTCTAACTTTCCACTATAAAATAAAATAGATTAAATAATTTGAAATTACTTAAAAAAATTTCAAGCAACATACAGATCTGTGTGAAGCTAAAACATAGTAAGTATGTCGGAGCAATGGCCAGTGAGTAGGACCTATAGTAACAAGCACTGCGGGTAACATACATGCACATTGAGATGCAAGATCGCTGTCATCAAATGCACCAGCCATGTCAGCATAATGATCAAGCAGTAATGCAGGCACAACTAGATCATGGCCATTAAGTTCAGTAGACGGTTTAGAATCTCCATTACCTTCCTCTAAAATCGGTTTTACTTCAAACTCAGATTTTTTCATTTCAGTGCAATTTAAATTAGCTAAAAAATATATTATTTAAAAGAAATAGTTTCAACAGTTCAGAAATATTATGCAACTTACAATTGTTATTCATTGGCACGTACCATAACTTATTTGGTATCATGCTTTGAAGTCGTTCAACCTCAGATTCCCTATCATCACAATCATTCTGCAAGCAAAAATAAGTTTAGCATAAGTATCGAATAACCAGAAAAAATTAGTATTTACTTCAAAACTAAAAGATGATTTTGTATCACAGATGGGTTCTCTCCAATATGCAAAAGTGCTATATAATTCTTCAGATTCAGTCTTAACATTATAATCAGCAACCCAAAATCTAAAAGATAAAATAATGTATAATATATATAAAAAATTAGTAAACATTAAATTACCACCAACATTTCGTTATCAATTCACTTTTTATAGATAAAAATTAAGTAATTATGAGTAATATTAATTTGGTATTTAAATATAGCCCCGTTACAAAACTTGTATTAATTAATCAATTAAGAGGATGTGCTACCAACAGTGTTGTCTTTGTCTTATAAATGTACAACATAGCCAAAATTGTTTTGGGCGTAACACTTTTACTACCTCTCTATTTATAGTAGAATTACCAAAATTCCACAATGTATAGGGAAGAACATTGTCTGTAACTTAGTGTTCTAATTTTTTGGATAACATAAATTCAATTGAAGTTATCAGTTTGAGAACATTAGGTTCTTTTTCAATTTTTTGATTGGTTAGTGTCATCAAAAAAATTAAAAGGCTACGCCACAGATAAAGTTCTTGCCCGTGCGTTGTGGAATTTAACAATTTTACTATAAATACAGAGAGTTAAGTTGTTACGTTCAAAACAGTTTTTGGCTATGTTATACATTTGTAAGAGGGAAACAACATAATATATTAGTAGAACGTCCTCTTAAGGTACCAAGACAAGCCAATATGCGAAAATGCATAACTAAGTAATTAAATATAATAAGAATACATTTTCTTCAATATAATTTAAATATATCAATATGGTTTCAATTCACCTTTCATGGATAAAAAGTAATTGTGAATAATAATGATTCAATATTTAGTATAAGCCTATTAGAAAACTTACACTACCTAGTAATTAAGGTGCCAAGACAAGCAAAAAGGCTAAAATGTATAATTAATAAATTAAATATAATAAGAATACATTTTCTTCAATATAATTTTATTTTATATATCGATATGGTTTCAATTTACCCTTCATGGATGAAAAGTAATTGTGAATAATAACGATTCAATGTTTAGTTTAAGCCTATTAGAAAACTTGCACTACCTAAAAATACAGGTACCAAGACAAGCAAAAGGCTAAAATGCATAAGTAAGAAATTAAATATAATAAGAATAAATTTTCTTCAATATAATTTTAATATATCGATATGGTTTCAATTCACCTTTCATGGATGAAAAGTAATTGTGAATAATAACGATTCATAATTTAGTATAAGCCTATTAGAAAACTTGCACTACCTAAAAATACAGGTACCAAGACAAGCAAAAGGCTAAAATGCATAAGTAAGAAATTAAATATAATAAGAATACATTTTCTTCAATATAATTTTAATATATCGATATGGTTTCAATTCACCTTTCATGGATGAAAAGTAATTGTGAATAATAACGATTCATAATTTAGTATAAGCCTATTAGAAAACTTGCATTACCCAAACATTGAGGTACCAAGACAAGCAAATAGGCTAAAATACATAATTAAGTACTAAGATATATTAATCTCTGCGCCAGGAGAGAACATGTTTTGTTCATGCAGACCGACCGCTGTGACCGGCCAGAAACCCCACTTTGTGCTGCGAAGGTATCGTTTAAAATATATTTAAATATTAATGCATTGGGAATTGCCGAACATATTAGACATTAACGAACCGTTGACGTTGAGTGTTTTGGTAGTGTCATGGCAATGTTCTCTCCTAGTGCAGAATATAAGTAGAATATTATTCTCTTTAAATATAATATAATTACATTGATATGGTTACAATTCATTTTTTTATTGATAAAAGGTAATTGAGAATTAATATTTTGTAAAATTAGAAAACACACATTCCCCAAACTAAGTGCAAATAATAACTTGTATAAAAAAAAAGATATTAAGCCATTTTAAGTATTATAGACTACTGTAAATATCAAAAAGATACAATTATAAACATGATAAATAAAATGTATCAACATTAATATATTACTTATTATCATTTTTCATCGTAGTTTCATTTGACCAGGGTTTTTCTCGATCCATTAACAATTCTGTAGCTTTAAAATATTCTTGACTTGTTTGACATTTCATACTGGAAATTTAAAGAATATTAGAAATATTATTCAACACGAAAAAATATATAACAGTTAAAGATTTAGGCTTAAAGAAACAGGCAGTGAATAGAATTTACAAATATGCAATGTAAAGTGTTAGTTTAAATAATTATAAAAATTGAATCCTAGCAGAATAAAAATGTAGGTATATTATGAAATATTATTAAATAGAATACTGTGATTTGTGAAAGCATTCAAGCTAAAATTAAAATTATCATTTAATTTTATATAATAATGAAGAAAATTAGTGAAGAAATGAAATAATAGTTAAAACACAGAATGACAGAAAATAAAACATGCTAGAAAAATGTTTGAATCTATACTCTATTCAGAATGAGAACAGACCGCTATTGTACATCGCAACTGAGCTTTTCGAGTTGCCAAACCCTTGCGGTTGATTCATTAATAAGCCAATAATGATTGTATACGATCATGCGCCATTACCCATCCCGCTGCCGTGACAGTAGCTAAAGGTGACTGTTACAGGTAGGGCAAACATGATCGGCCTTAGTGGGGATAGATCAGTGAGCAACGACTAGTTTTTATCTGTTGCCTGGTCTCTTATTATTCTGAATGGACTATAATTGTTAGTTATATTAATATAACATCATTATATGAACTAATAATATCAGTGTGCTACAAATATTTATTTTATACAATAAAACACAATATATTTAACCAAATATGTGTATTTATCCCCAACCTAGACCATAAACACTCTCTACCCTCACCCCTTGTCCTATCAATAAACAATAATGGTCAGAAAAATTATATGTTCTCAAACCCTAAATTAAGCACATTCACACACAAACATTTAAGGTTCAGATAACATCTGATATCATACAACAGTATCATTTATAGATAAATAAGATAAAGAATTAGATAAATAATTTATTGGACAGAAAATAAAAATAATAGTTTGGCCTAATTCTACGCAGAAGTAAGTACTTTTGTAGGTAGCCATTTTTAATTGAACAAATTATTAAATGTGATATTGAACTGTGCTGATTTAAGTTGTTCTAAAAGTGTCACATCTACCAGAATTCACTCCAGACAGAAGTGATGTTGTTTTTACATGACCCCATAGGACATCAATTGGTTTTTTACTATTATAATCTAAAAATGGTTCAACTTTTAAATTATAATTATAATTAAAATTTAAAACATTATTTTGTGCAAATTAACTACAGATTACCTAAAAACAAAGTTATTTTTTAAAGTTACTCTTATTAAAAATACATCCAACACTTTGAGGAAATGTTGTTTTAAAAAATATTATATAATATTTAGTTATACGTTTTACCAATAAGTTAACAATAATAAAAACTAAGAATATCCCATGTTGTATATTTAAAAGCTCCCATAATTACAATTTGGAATACCTTCTGGTCAATGACAATAAATTTGAACCATAGTTTTTCATCCCAGCCACCCGTGTTAAATATAATTTCCCTAATGCCCAAGGGGTTTATATTGGACATGCTATCACGGGTAGAGAACATATTATTATTTTCATAACCGGCGATCATAGTTGTATAGCATATTATGTCAGGTCTATAAAAGGTTCTCGCTATTTAACCCAGGTAGGGGTATATACACACAATATATTTTAAATATATTTATGTATATTAGTAAAAGGAATTTAGGTTACTAAGTGACTTAATTGTGCACAGTTAAAAATGAATAGGTATATTTTAATGTCTGAATAAAATAGATAAAACGTAAATAGTTTAGAATGTAATAGCAATATTAATTCATTGTATATTTCTATAAGTTGTATTGTAATCTATTAAAAACTAAAATTATTATTCAACCACTCCATGCATACTCAATACATACCTGAAACATATTCCATATATGAAGTGGTTATAACCAACGAGTAGTTGAATCAGATGAATTTGGATAGTTAACCATCACTATGTTTCAAATGAAACATGGACCATGGATAACACCATTCATCATATTTAAATTTATAATTTACTAACAATATTGTTATTATGTACTGAAAACCAGATGGGGATTTTTCTAAAGCCAGGAATAGAGCTATGCATATGTGTGTATAAATTATTTAAATATAAAATTGAACTTACGTAATATAATGTAAATCATCAGTAAAATTGCTGACCATCATCAGAATTAAAGTGCGTGTAGTGACCAATGATGTAACAGCAGGACTCGCATATGTAGTAATCAATGGACCTAAGTTTTCTAAAGCTGTCTGCCGTACAAATTTACAACTGTCACTAAGTAATCGTCCAGCTGCATCAGTAATTGGCCCTTGCCTCAAAGCATCATCACAACATACTGATAATGGAGTAATAATATCAGCACATGTTTTCCGAATAGTGCCCACACGATCATTACACATCTCAAAATAACGAGGCAACTATAAAAACAAAATAAATTAAGATAATTTAACACAAAAAACATTATACAATATTAAAAAACAAAAACAAAATAGCTTACCAATACTTTGATTTTATGGTCTATATCCAATGCATGGCCAAGTTCAGGAAAACTCAATAAAGCAGCGAGTCTGACATAAATACAATCACTATGGCTTTTGTTGATTAAGAATGGCAATACAGTTTTGCACAGCACATTGTCATTTATTTTGAGAACAATTTTTCCTACTAACTGATAAAAAAAAAAAAAAAAATATATATATATATTAGTAATGAGAAAGTAATACTGTAATAGCTTTTGTTTTAAATTAAAAATAAAAAAAAAAAACAACATAAATATTAAATATGAACACAACATTGTGATAATTTGAACAAAAAAAAAATATAGATTGTAGAAATTGCAGTGCTCATACAAAGCTGGCTGTGATACGATATTAATTGAATTTAAAATGAAAACCAGAACGTTTCACAACCACTTTGACGAGAACCACAATTCCTCAGTTATCAATGAAATGAAGGCCGATCCATGAAGAAATCTCAACTCGAAACGCTCATCAAAGCTGGCTGTGATATGACTCAATATACCAACATTTCACAGTTACTTTGTGAGCATCTCAAGCCAATGAGTTTTTGATTTGAAGACTACGATTAGCCGCCAAAATTGTCAAAAACGGCTGTGATATGAATATAAATATCAACACGTCACATCCGATTTGACCATTTGGACGCCTTCGAATTATTATCATTCTGAAATCATCAATACATTTAAATTTATTATAATAGTGTTAACTCTAATAATAATTAAAATATAGATAAGACTTATCAATATAATGTAAATTACGAGTAAAAATAAGATTTTAATGCTCAAACACATACATGTAGTAATACATTTATTTTATATTACCAACTGCTTGTAATTTTTGATTAAGAGTATATTAATAATTAAACAATAAATACTTTTATATAATCATATCCATTTTTTTTAAATTATTATTCCTAGGCTTTTCTACAAAATACTAAAAAAAAAAACAGAATTACTAAAAAAACAGAATAAATTATTTTAAACAGAGTTAAGGATTTAATTAAAATAGTAAAGAAAAAACACAATTCAAATTCTAATCATCTTAGATAAAATGATGGCCGATCAGTCGATTGTACCACACACATCGGCTCATCAAAGTGGCTGTGATATGAATAGTAAAAAAAACCACTTCACATCCATTTTGACGGCCTATGTCTGGCATTAGGTAGATTTGTTAACGGTTGACCAATATCGATCCGGTGCTCATCAAAGCTGGCTGTGATAGTCAAAGAAAATGAACACTCTACGACAGCCCGCTTTGACGGCAACAGATCGACTCCAAAGCAAGCAAATTTGCTGTCGTTTAAAATCGATGCAACATGAAAGACAAGATAGTGAGACAATCTTAAATATACCGCATCTCACTACCCATGTCTTTCAATAGGCAACGATCACATTATCAAAATGGCATTTTTCTTTAAATATAACTTTAAATTTGTACAGATATAAATAAAGAAAGAATCACAATTATTTACCGTAACAATGTTATTTTGTACATGGAGATCATCTGTAGAATTGGCCGCTAATATAAGTGCTGGACACACAATATCTTCAATGGTCTTGTTATTGATCACACCTTTACTTATAATGTAAGTGAGAACCATCTGAGCACGCATTATTACCTATTCCAAGAAAAGTATTATAGATTATTTGTTTTAAGATGTTATATCAATGTACCTGTTCTGCTGGGTCAGATAATGCTTTGATAATAGCTGGGAGTAAGAAAGAATGTATGTACGATCTGAGGTTCTCGTGTTGGTGAAAAACCGTGCATAAATAACCAACAGTACTGACTGTGTCGAACCGCATCAGCTTGTCTGTAAATGTTTTAAAATTTTGAATCAAAATTTTGTAGGTATCCTTAACATTAAAGAAAAAAAATACCTTCGTCTTTTGTCATTTTTTCTATCACAGTGAGTATGTCCGGAATCATTTCTAAATGATCCTTTATTACAAATTTCATACAGCAAGATATATATTTTGGAGTTGTATTCCTGTTAACAAACACTTATGATATGATTATGGATAAAAAAAAAAAAACATTAAAAAGGTAGCATTATGAAATCATAAATTATTTAATACAAATGAGTCATACAGAAAACTAGTCACTGCAATTTCTTTATTATAAAATAAAATATTCAATGTGTCAAATGCTGATTAGGTTATGTTTCATTGAAGACATATCAACCATTCAATTATTTTTCAAATTATAGAAACTTAATAGAAGTTTTTGAATATAAACTTCAAAAACAATATTAATATGTGATAATATAAAGGTATTCAGAGTACTTATCACACTATATTTATATGGGATTTGAGTATTTACATTGAAATTACATTTAGAAACATTAAATCATCGAATACATCTACAGATATTTTATACCCAATACTTTAATATTTTAATGATCGAATCTAGGAAAATAAATCCCCAAACCTATAGAATTTGTTAATATATTTTATTACATTTTATTAGAAATTGATTACTTGAATGATAGTTATTATATTATTTTAATATTGATAAATAGGTGCATTATATTATATTGCTATATAAATATGTATTTATTTATAAACGGATGGGTATACTCTTTGGTAATAAAAATAAAAGTACAGAGGGTTGTATCTCAGTTTGACAAATATTATACTGTAATTAAATTATATTACAAATAAATTAATATTTTTAAAATTAATGGTATTCCTGTTTATGAATCCAAACATCTTAAATGATTTTTGAACTAAAGTATTAAAATTTAATATACTACAATTATCAATTTTATAATTAAATTTAATAACTAATAATATTATCTAGACGAAAAAAGGTAATAACACCGCAATTATTTATAATTAGTGGGAGGTAAATTCGATGATTATATAAGTAACAAATTTGTTTAGATCTTACTGTAAAATATAAAGTATGATTTAATAGTTATATTTAATAGTTAGTTGAATAGCCCACTCCAAAAATTATTTCTAAATACGCAATACGCCACTGGAGTGAATTAACTTCTTATACAATTATTTAAAGTTAAGATTATCATCTAGGCAATATAATAGGCTTTATATTATTATATTTTAATTTTAAAGCAGGTTATGAGTATTTTATGATGTATAATTATATATAATTATTTGCTTTGGGGATTTTGGATATTTTTCCAATTACCAATGATCAATGTTCAACAATTAGAGAACAGGCAGACACTTTCCAAAATACATTTTTAATTATAAACATAGCACCTATAAGTTCATTTAAGTATATTTATTTATTTATTTATATATATATAGGTCCAAGCCCACGATATCAGAATATGTGCATTACAATAACAAATAAATATTTTATTTGCGTAAAATTTGCGTTTTTTTTATAGTTTTAAATTATCAATACAATTGTTAAATTAAGATGAGTAACACTTTTGATGACATGATGATCATTGGTTGAAAAGTTTAAACGGAAAAAATCTCGGAAAAAATCAAATCTATAATTCGTAGCACTTGCGTGAAATAATTTTGCATTAAAAGTTTTAATTGGTTTAGTTAATTTTAATTTTAAAATTTAGAGAAACTTAGTTAAGTACCTACCTATATAAAATACAATTCGAGTATAAAAATAGTAGATATTAAATAAAAAAGTAATTAACTCATAACTTAAAGTAATAAATAAGTTCACAATAATTGTGATTCTTCTATTTTGTTTTATTTTCAAAACTGTTAATAGGATGATCATCCGCATGATATGACGTTGTCCCCGTCTTACATGTATACGACATTGCAAATTTCCGTTAACCAGTTTCAATAATGTGGCAGTGTGCTTTTAGTTTTGATATTAGAACGAATTTTCCTATTATCAAACTTTTAAGTAAGAACATTAACTGTGTTCTCTCAAATCGTTTTTTACGATATTTTAGTTTAAAAGTTAACTCATTTAAAATTTAAAATATCATAAAAAACCGATAACACAGATAATGTTTTTGCCTAAAGTTGATCATAGATTTTTATAATTCGCTCTAATATCAAAACCAACAGGCCACAGCACACTATTGGAACTGGTAAACGTAACGTGCGTGTAAAGATGGAGACAACACAACGTCCTCTTTATATTAAACAAATAAAATGCTTTGAATTACGAAAATGACAATTTAAATTTTGGTTTACTACCAGACAAATTTGAACAAAAACAACTCATGTCATTTGATTATATGTAAAAACTAGGTGAAAAACCCGGCGTTGCCCGGAAAAAAATTTTGATTAATTAACTCCTTTTAAGTGTAATTCGGTGTGGCCGCTGTGCATATGGAAGAAAAATCATATTATATTTTCATTTTTAGATATCCCGCGTGGAGTTACCTGTGAGGGAGTTTACCAATTGCGCTCTAAAAATTATAGGGTCGATAGACCAATTGAAGGGTGCAAATGCAATACGTGGTATTGCCGAAATTTCGAAAATCGAGTTAAACATCGATTCATATGGAAAAAAATGTGTGGAATTCGATTTTGCAGTCAGAATTAAATTATATCGATTACTTTTGTGAATAAAATCGATTTTAAAACTGATGTTCAATGCATAATGTGATATTGCCATATTTAATGTCAATGCAAAACGTGGTATTACATATTCAATCATGTCCAAGTCAAACGTATTATTGCCAATGTTATTAGTATTGAAGCATACTTGATATCATTGCAAAACGTGGTATTGCCA
>NC_042495.1:71870633-71887910 GCF_005508785.2 Acyrthosiphon pisum | reverse complement strand
AATTGCGCTTTATACATTTTAGGGTCAATAGACAAATTGCGCTCAAAACATTTTACAATACCTAAGGAAAAGTTATAAGTTAGTTATAATTTTTTTATGCGAGTATTAATACATAATATAATATAAATAAACATTTAACAAGTTACTTTTTGATCTTCAATTATATAAAATGTATGATAATGATAACTTGTTTTCGTCTATCACTCAAATGCATATTTCTGTGATCGAATGTCCGTAATAATAATAACGTTTCATAAAATTCCCGATACCGTTATAAAATGTATTATAACCAGTCACTCTAACCAGTAATCAATTGATCAATAAATACGTTTTTAATTTTCAAGCATTTTAGTGTGTGTATGTTGATGTTGATGGAATTAGATCAAAAAACAATATTTCTAAATCTAAAGATAGCCGCCAGTTGGCAAATTTAAATACAAGCGCAATTGGTATATTTACCTTAACATATAAGAGGCGAAATTGGTACACTGACCCTAAAAGATAAGCTGCACAATTGGTATATTGACCATAGAATACAAATTTTGTTTTGGTGCAATTGCTCCATGCCCACCCGTCTACCTGCGTTATATTGCAGACAAAGTGAAGTGGGTGATAAAATATAGTCTATAGCTTTGTAGTTGCAAAAAGTGTTTATACAGTGTACCTAAAATACTATTGAAGTAATAGTTGATCATCCCAGATTTTTAGGAATATTTAATATGTATATATATTATATTAGTATATTTTGGGTTATTTTATTTTGATTTATTTCATTTTATTTTTACGGACAAATCATTGTAATTTTACCTAGCTTTGTGAAATAACTCACATATGTAACCTGCAACCAAAGGCAACCATTAATAAACAAAAAAAAAGTTTCTGTTTGACCACCTCTTTAAAATATGAATATCAGAAAATTCATTTTTTATTGTACATCTAGATCATTAGAGGAACCACTATTCCAAATATCAAGTTCGTACGTTTTGTATATATACGTTTCGTATGTTGTATATTTAGATTAGATATTGCTTGATAGATAGCGCCACTATTGTATTCATACAACCCCATATTTTCTCTTGTACCTAGGGGTTGAATTTTCAAAAATCATTTCTTAACGGACGCCAACGTCATAATAGCTCTCTGTATGCCAAATCTCTGCCAAATCCGTCCAGTGGTTCTAGCTAAGCGATGATTCATCAGTCAGGGCATCAGTTTATCGATTTTTTCCATGTTTACCCCTTTTAACCACCGTAAGATTGAGTTTTAAAAAATTCTTTCTTAGGGGTTTTTTGCATCATAAAATGAAACTACGGACTAAATTTTATACTCATATTTTCAGTGGTTCCGGCTAGGTAATTATTTTCATTTTTACCACTATGAAACCATTTAAACCCTGCAGGGGTTGAATTTTAAAAAATCCTTTCTTAGTTAGTGTCTACATTTGTAGACTCTACAACACTACTGTCCAGATTTCATAGTCATAGCCTCAGCGGTTCCGACTAGGCGATGATGAATCACTCAGGACAAGTATAAGTACTATATATAGATAGTGTAAAATATGAAATATGTCAATTCCAAAACGGATATTTCAAAACTTTTGCTAACAATTCGATCAATCGGGGCGGAAATACATTTTCGATTTCGTTATGTTAACGCGTCATTTCAACCGGTGGGCGTTGTTGATGGCCAAACTATAAAATTACGTATGGTCGATATAAATAAAATACATGTCACCGTCACGTATGAAAATGTTTGAAATAAGAAATGACTAACGAGGAACGGCGAACAATGATTGATAAAATATGAATCATCGGTAAACATTAATGCCACGACATGTGTTACAGGGTTAAAACCACAAATCACATCGATTGGAAATTTGAATAGGACATCATTTTCACAAATACCACGGTGTAAATAATAACCAAGTAACCGCAAGTAACTTAGTACGCAGTGCGATAATTTTAACACAAATCAGGGAATATTTCTGTTCTACTGGATACCCTTTTTTGTTGCAATATTTTTATTTTAACGTACTATAAGTACTGTATTATAGAGTTGAAAACAATACTGCAAGCTAAAAACAATGGAGTTAGAATTTGGCGATCGGACTTGTTTTGAAGTCCGAGATCCACCCAAGGTGATTTTACATAGCAAGTTGAGGAATGTTTATGATTTGTCTGTGAAATTATTACATAAATTTACCATTATCATTAATAATATAGATTATGTTTTTAAATACTTTAACTTATAAGTATCTTGTACACATGTCTCGTGATTTTTAATAGTGTATTAATTGAATATTATTATAGTTATGACAACAATATTTGTTTTTAATATAATTGTGTTTAATGATAAAAAATACATGTCATACACAATATTATAACAGTCCGAGCGAGCGATTGATTACACCGAGTGTATATGAAATTATAATTTCAATACAAAGTCAGGGCGCCAAATTTTAATTTCACCACCGTTTTCAATATGCTTAAAACAAACAAAAATTGCAAAAAAAAAGGATGTCCAATAAACTATAAAAGTACACAGATCATCTGACGCATAAGAAATTTAATGTATTTTTAAGAATATATTTTAAAAAACTGTGTTATTCAGCTCGTTCAGGTATTATTCATTCGAACAGGCATACAAAATGTAACATACATGTTCTGTTATAATAAGACAATGGCGAAGGGAGTGTGATAAATAATTAAAAAGAAAACTAAAGCTATATTAAATGTTTAAATATTATATTGACCGGATTATTCACTATGTATAGTATAATATGAAGAATAGAGTATACGAAGACCAGGAGGGATCCGAGAGTGAAAGGGAAAAAATATAATAATATAACGTCACGGCGGCAGCGTTTACATTTTTAGGGTGTGGTGGGCGTTCTAAACATAATAATAATAACAACGCGTAGAAACAGGGGTTGAGATATGTAATGTGTATTGTGTGTGTGCGGAACGTTCCTGATCGTAATAATTCTCTCTCACGACGACTACAACACATACTCAGTCTAAATGTACGCAGCACACACACGCACAGGACTACCAACCAACCCGCACTGGAAAGGGGAGAGCGAGTCCGCGAGTCAGACAGCGAGCGAATGCAACGCGGTGCACATTTGAACCGAATTACATCAACAAAAGGGCAGTACCTAGCCGGCAACTATTCCATCATAAACCCATGCTTGGAGACGGAGGAGGGGCATAGGAGGACGTGCCGCCGACGGGCCGGTTCAAGGTCAACGGCTCTAAATTAAACGCGGACGAAAGAAATATAGGATAATCATAATTTTATTATTATTCCCAAGTCAACGTCGAAGAGCGCGCTTCTGCCGACGTAACAACGAAAATATTATTAGTTTTAACGGAAAAAGCGCGCACGTGGTTTATTTATTTGATAATAATTTTCATCTTCATCATCATCAGCGAACCTAGACGACAAGTATTATTGTCCCACACGTAAGTATGGGTGTGGAGACGTTTTGTGCGTGATATCAAAATAGACAAAATGTGCATACGACAATATTCGAAGTGTGCGTAGTGCATATAATATACTACAATATACTGTTTACACGCGCGTCGTCTACGCGACAACACACGCCACACACGATTTTCAAGTTCAAAATCACAGCGCTATTCATGCTCGCGCACGGCCGTTAAAAGACATTGGGCGACTGTGATCCGCTGCGCGCGCACATTGGCGAAAACAAAACGTTTCCACCGTAAAATGATATTATCGTTTTGTAGTAATAAATACGGATATAGTATAGTAGTACGCGCATTTACGAGTTCGAAACACTACGATAAAATATCTGTCCGTCTGTCAGTTCATCTTTATGACGGAAATATAGAAGGGGTAGTTTCAGAGGTCATAGAAACGGGTACCGGTGATGATGATGACAACGATAATAATAATAAAGTCGTCGGGCGTTGTCGTAAAACATTCCCGTCGATAATAATAGTAGTCGGTAGTCACTACTCACTACCGGGGGGATGACACTGACACACGGAATCCCTGCGCGATCGATAGTTGTTTTTCTCCCTCCAATAGCACGTCGCCGCCGTAGCCCCTGGTCCCCGCCACCGAAAACCCAAACGCGCACTACTACAACCATGACAAGCACGAGGCCGTCGTAGTACACGAGCTTTCAGCGTGGGCAATTCTCCGCGACAACCACCTAACGTGAACTAACCACAATATTGTTTTCGATCAACACCAACCAAGTGGTGGATGGAATATCTAAGAATTATGAACTAATTTTCGAGTTTTTTTTCTCCTTTATTAATTCTTTTAAATTCGTTGCCGGCAAAGCGAATCACGTGGTAAGACGGCGATGTTTTTCGCTTAGGACGACATCCGAGTGATGGTGGTGAAGCCGCGGAACACTCCGGGAATGTCGTGTGCGAATGCAATTGGCCATCTGCATGGCACGCCAAGAGAATAAAAATGTTTTGTTTTAAAAAATAACGCGCGCGCCGCAAGCATCATACTTCCGGCGGCAGCTGCTGTAGTCTGAGCATTCAGACGATTTTCCATCCGGTTCTCGCGCGACACACATGACGGTGACGACCGTATAATATAATTGTTTTCCCCTCAAACAGTGGCGGTAAGCGATGAAAAGGTCAAATCCGTCTGCGGCCACGGCGTGTAACACATGTGTGCGAGTTAGTCCCCCTCCACGTCAATGTTTTCATGTGTGCTACGAGCACGCACGCACAAGCATTCTCATTACGCACACGCACGCACATATATACGGCGATTCATTCATGAGGACAAACGATGAGGTGCGTTTTAGAAGGGGTCAGGAACGCTGCCGCCTCCTCCGTTTGGTTACTGGCTGCGGCGCACCGTCACAACAAACGAGCGGGTTCATTGTCGGCCGGTAGTTAGTTACTGCGTAGAAAAAAAGTTAACAGTCACTCGGCCGCATCTCAACAGAAACACACACGACGTCCCGGTCGAAAACCGTAACGGAAATTACGAAAGCCTCGTGCGCGCGTGGAAACAGCCTCGCAGCATAACACTACTATTATAGTAATATATAGAGCTAAATAATAGTGCTATATAGAATGCCGGGAATCTAGAGTGGGGCGAGGAGAAAAACGCGGGAAACGCGGTACCCGAAGTATGTGAATTAGACATCGACTCCTTACCTTGCCAGACACGAGTGTGTCGATTACCACGCGATCACCCATCGTACTCTGCAACTGGTCCTGATGCAAGTTCATCTGCCCATGGAAAATCGAAATACGATATACACGGAACAGACCGATATCATAAACTTTAATAGCAACAGTACGGATAATAATTCAACAATTCAATAGTAAAAACTTTTTTAAAACAAAAAATACAACCAAAAACTGATTGTAGTAAATATACACACGAATCATCGGTAAAAAACACGCGTGTACTGCAGCACACGGCAGTTAAGAGCGCGCGCGCGCGCGCACAGAGAAAGCGAAAAGGCGGCGCGACAAAAAGGCACACACACACACGATCCGCGCGGACGGCACACAATACACTACAACTGCGACGCTATATGGCGGTGGTCGTGTGAACAACGAAGGCCGGCGGCGGCGGAGCGTACCGCCAGAAAGAGAAATGAGAAAGCGACCGACGCACACACACTCGCGGTGGAATGCGCGCACGCTCACGTGAACGAGTACAAAATATAAAAAAAAAACCGTGCGACGCTACTCTGGCTCGTCATACGTGTGCGTGCGTAAGCGGCTACGGGGGAAAAAACCAAACGAAATAAAAATATAAACGGGGACCGGGTCCAGTGGGACCAACGGCCGGGTATCCGGTGCGTCCACAGTGCCGCCAACGTGTGACGGTCGGAGGCGGCGAGCCAGGGCGCGTGCGCAAGAGAATGAGACCGGCAAAATATACGTAACCGAGTACCCAACATCAAAATAAACACCGGTCGCGTATACGGGGCGGGGCCGCCCTTTTCAGCCGGAGGTCAATGATAAACGGCGTGCGTGCGAAAACGCCCGGAAAAATAAGGGCGGCCGTCACCCAACGCGCTTTCTCCGCCGCGGAACGCTTCGGCGGCACGCGTGCGGGGAAATCGATTATTGGCACGCGACGACCGTGAAGAACACACCACGAACGGGATGCGCGCGTCTACGTTCTTTGGAGGGACTCATGAGCCGGTGGTAGGTAGTCCTGTTTTCCCGTCCGGCTCCGCGACAAATCATTCGTGCGCGCCAAAGCTGATACTCTTTCATATTATTACTATCGTCCGTACTCCGTACTACTATGTGTACGACACACACCGCTCGTACGCATATTAGAGACGCACCACTCCCGGGGTTTTTCGATTCATTTTGTATGTTATTTTATTTATATTTTTCAACGTCGTTTCTACACGGTGGTTGTCTGTCATTTTTGTCTGGTCGGTTCTTTTAATCAGAACTACGTTAAAACTAATCACGCACTCGGGGCTTTAGCGTGTATAGAACGTGCGGCGCCTCGTATTGGCAGATGTCCAAAATCGGACGACGACGCATTTTTATTTTGTATTCGTTACGAATCAGAAATTCATTTAACGCCGGCGTGTGTGGCCGATAAACTAGAATTAAAATATTTTTAAAAAAAACCTTATGTCCACAAAATGTTATGGGCATTGGTGTGAATAGGTGGGGGCTTGGGTGGGAGTTAGTCCCCCCACATTTCTGCCAAGTCCCCCCAGTTCAAAAGCCAGTAATAAGTACTGAGCATATATAATTTTTAGAAAAGAGGGGCTTTAGTCCTCCCAGAATAATTTGTCTATTTGTGCCTATAGTTATGGGTATTATATTATAGACACATTGATTGATTGATTCACAGTATGATTAAAGATATCATAGACTAAGTAACCAATATATTAAAAATTGGCAGAATAATAATATTTTGTACGCCATATTGCATACTACATCGTAAAAGGTTTTATGAAATTACACTATTAAAAGTAAACAATACGTTATGGATGAAAACGTTGATAGTTTCCGAATTTTTATTGAAGACAATATCTTCCTAATGTCCATTTTTTTAAATATTTAAAACAGATTTTATTACATAAATGTTAAACATGGTTTTTGAACAGTTGATAAAAGAATATATTATGTGGCGCGGTTCATACGCTTAACTGTGGGAATGCTCAGAGTGTGTCGGCCGGTGTTGCTAGCTTCCGGATGGGTGACCACCAGGGATTTTTAGCTACAAATCCTTGCCACACATACATACGTGTTTCAATCAACCGTTCCTCCCGCTACAAACGAAAAACAGCTAATGGCCATAGTTGCCGGGATTAAGCTCAATAAAAAAAAAAATTATTAATAAGTTAATAATTCAAATTGAATAATTTATTTATTTAAATAATGATTGTAGTATTATATATTATACTTTAGGTAGTTAATTAACCAATCAGTTGACGATGATGCGAACATTACTGATCCGTTTTTTTTTTTACCAAAGAATCTTGAGAGTACGAGAATAATCTCGTGTGAATATTAAGTGTTGAACATAATACTAGTAAAAGTGGGTGTAATAAACACACTTTTTATTATTTTCAAAACATCAATTACCCAATTTAAATTAATACTGATGTATCTTCGTTCATACTTGAAATAAAGGACACATGTTTAAATCACAATAATCCATAGTTTTATTCATCCCCATATTATATCAATGGAAATAAAAAAATAATTTAAATAAATAAAAATACTTATTTCTTTGTTTGAAGAGTGTATGATTGAGTATTGACGACGATTGGAATTTTTTTACTAACAAGAACATAAATATTTACAAGAGCAAAAAATAATAATATCTCCAAAATATTTTGAAACAAACAATACCATGTAGTAATTGATTTAATAGAAATTATGGGGTTTTAAAAATATACATAGGTAACAAAAATACTTTTTAAAACATATCACACGTTCACAAAATATATAGATTTTTATATAGCAACATTTCAACGACAGGTTAAGAAACTTGAGAATGCTGTACCCAGTCGACACTCAAGTACGCAAAATAAATTAGCCTGTAAACAATGCACAGAGTTATTGGAAAGACTAGTCGAGATATTCTTAAATCAAGCTACTCGACTCCAAGAATATATTTAACAATGATGTACATTGAAAAAAAAAAGCATTGAAATCCGGATTCAACAACCAGTTATTGGTTTTAAGATTAATGAATAGGCGCGATTTGTATTTATAAGTATTATTCTTTAGATATTCTGTTTAAATTGACCGTTAAATTTATTTATTTAAACAATATAATAATATATTAGCAATCGCTAAATACCTAAAAATTTCGTTTATTTCGTGTCCATCGTGAAGTCGCCAATTTAAACAATAGTTATTTATAAAAGGAAAAATAAGTTCATTACAGACTCTGCAGAAATTTTATTTCTGTTTAGCTGTTATGCTATGACGTATTGACCTACTTTATTTATATGCCAAATGATGCGAAGACTACTGACACACTGGTCAAACAAAGTTTTTAATTCCCCGAATTCGTTTTTCGCGCCTTCATGGTCAACACCAATCATTCACGACACGTAATAATAGACGTAATAAATGTATAGGTGCTTGTTTTGGTACTCTTATTAGTTGTATAGATTCTTACTAACATATACATAATAATTAATAGTATGTACAGCCGTACAGGTATTAAAACAATTGAAGTTGTTATTGTTAATTGAATAGTTTTAATCGAATTCATTTTAGTAACACCACCATTAAAAACATTTTAACCATAACCCACTGTAATACATTTTACCCTGCATTCAACATTTTTAAAAAATGTGCTAAGATTAAAATATGTGCTTGACATTCAAATTGAATAAAATACAAATATGAATGAGAAAGAATAACGCCGCTTAAAATATTTTTATATGGATTTTGTTTCATTTAAAAAACTATATACAGTAGGTTTAAAATAGGTCTTTTAAGTAATTGAATTTTATTGTTCTAAATCGTAATGTAGCGGACGTTAACTGTGCAAAGGAACAAAGTGGCAATAGTACCAGACAGGAAGTAAGAGTTGATGTGTCTAGCTATTTATAGAATGGCCAGGCACACACTTTGCAGTTCGAATGAGGTACCATATGACCAACACACCCTGATCGTATAACTAAAATATGCTAACAATCACATGTCATGGAAATTATTGCGAATTTAAGTTAAATCTTAGATATGTATTAATCACAAGTGGAAATTTCAAATTTTTTTAATTAGCAAAATTTCTCATCCGACTGCGGGTCTCGGCCATTGGCAACGGGTGAAATTCTGCGATTTTATTTTAGCCCATTATAAAGGTATGGTATATTTGACTGTCTGGCAATAACAGTAGCCAGTTGGCACGAATAGTAGATTTTAAATTTAGACCACGGCTACAAAAGACCCCCATGATTATTCTTCGTGTACAACTACTCGAAATTTCTCAGCTAATGAAAGAAAATGTCTAGAAACTACGTAATTGCATGAACGTGATGCACCACGAGAGCTGAGAGGATACGAAGGGTCGAGAAAAAAAAAAAAGCAATGTTTGTTTTTAACTCGAGGGACGCAAACAGCTGCATCCTCGTGTACGTCTGTTTCCGAGAATAGTAGCAACTAGCAACCCTCGATGAAAAAAAAGCCAGGTGGTTAGGAGGACTCACAGGACGAACCCCCCCACCATCGGTCGCCCCGCCAATTTAATACATTCCAACGGTATACAGAGCGATCCCGATGTAAAGCCGTCGGTTGTGATAATCTGATGTTACCTGATTTCTTCAGCAGACGCGTTGTACATCTGCTTGACGGTTTCACTGGGCATGTTATCACTGTGTTGGTTACCTGCGAGATCGAATATTTCCATAGACTCGTCTTCGCCGGCCCCGTCGCTATTCTGGATCATCAATCTCTCTATGCCGGCTCCGACTGTAACGGAACAAAACGAGCCAAATATAATATCAATAACAATTTCCACAAATGTTTCTTTTTAAAATTTAAACTCAAAAAACAATCGGTTGAGTTCATCAACGACAACTTCGTTTCGAGACTCAAGGGTTACCTAATGAACAATAATTACATTTATAATTTTATTTTCTATCTTTATTATTTTTAACCCCCCGTATACGTGACCACTGATCAGATGTACACAAACATACATCACACCACGGCTTGTGGATAATCAACGCAGCAGCGTTTGGGTGGTCAAACGAGTTAGCCGTGTGGTGATGAGCATGGCGCGCGGTGGAGCCAGACGATGAAGAGAGGCAGCCGGCTAGCCGAGCGACGTCTGCATGGTTCATTGATCGCCGAGGAAGCTATGAGCGCGCGCAATGCAACTACGGCGGCGGCGCTTATACAACGAAGACGCACAACCGCACCACGTGTCATTCACATGGGGCCGCCGCCGCCACCGCCTCGTCCAACCATTGTCGCTAAGGGCGTCGTCGACACTCAACAACGAACCCAAGAAGTTTGGGCCGAACACTGAAGGGGAAAAATAAATCCGAAATATTATCTTCCCACACACAATATTAAACACATATTTTCGGGGACGCATTCCTTTTGGCCAATAATAATAATGAAGTTATCGAGAACACACGCACGTAACACTAACACCCCAAGCGAGGACCAGAAGCACAGCATCTACGTCGGCGGGTAAACAAGGGAAATGAATGCCAAGAATTTGTCCGACGGAAAACCGGTTTCAAATACTGTTAGTATATAAATACAATATTATGGTGTACAAATATACAACGCGGCAGTGGCGGCGATCGTCGATCCGCTGTGTGTCTTGTTTGTGTGTGCGACGTACTTCGAGAATGGAGACCGAATTGGTCCAATCGGGTGGACGCGTTATGCCTACTCGCATGAATCCCGCGATGTAAACAATGCTCATCGCGCGTTATATATACATTTTTTTATGTTTGTATACACACGCTATAATATTATTATGGTCTCAAGCAACTATTTACACTCTGCACGCACAAACATGAATAATATCAAACATTCGTTTTTATTTATTTTTACATTTCCCTGACTCAGAGCAAGTACAAAGTTTGAACTGTTTGAAGACAACACACGCCTTGGATTGAGAATTGAGAAGACGGTTCAACGCAACATCAAATGGGTTACTACATGGCCCTCCCTCAGACTACTCCAATTATTTGTTAAAATAGAAATTTTTAGGAGACGGCATTTTCTTATGTATTAACTTACAACACAGCTAAGAATGCTAAGATACCTGTATGGGTACAGTAAATATTTTTCATCACATAAATAGTTAGTGACTTTAATTTAATTTTTATTTATCTATAAAATAATTTTAGAATAATAATTGGATACTTTCTTTCTAATATAATTATATTATATTATATATTATATTATATTGAAAAACATTATAATGTATTTTGAGGAAAACAACTAAAGAATAAACACCAACAATCAATTATAAGTAATTTATATAAATTAATATAAATATATTTAATAATTGGAAATAAATTAAGAAAATCAAGATACATTGTTTATATCAATATGAGGGTTAACTAATTTACCATAAAAATCGATAATTATATATAAAAAAATACACAATTAATGTATCTAATTCGTATTATGTATTTTTTAGGCATAAATATTTAAATTAAATTTACAACAGGTACATGCAGCAACATTTTTTCTTGATTGTTTAATCTGACCGTCACTATTTTTAACGAGTTTTCAGTTATTCAAAATATAATACTTCATGAAATATTTTTAGTAGTTATTTATGAACAATTTTAAAATTCCTATAAATATGTTTTAAAAACGAAGTGAGAAAGTGAATATTCATCGAGATATTCATACTCAATGAAATCCTTTAAAAGCATATCTTTAAAAGATAAAAAATAATGATAAAAACTTTAAAATATATTTGGAAAAAAATGGCTGGGAAAAGTGAACCGATAAAATGAGTCATTGTATGAGTGTAGTCAGTGGTAAATAATAGGGCTTACTTAGTATGATTCAATTATTCAGAATATTGAACAAAAGATAATTACGTCAAATAATTACTTCGCTTGAACATGGGAATTTAGGAAATGCAGTATGCACTATTAATAAGAATAAAATACGATTCAAAATAATATAAAATATTTTTCCTATATTATATAATTGAACTTTGGTTTGTTGTAAATGTAATAAAACAATAAAACACGTCAAACAAATTATTGTTACATTTACCAATCGGTTATAGATTCATCTACATGATATAATTATTGTCTTTAGATATTACCCAATTCACGGGCCAAATTATTTGCATAGAGGAAAATTCCCAATTTTAACAACTTTTTATAAAAACCTAAATAGATGTAAAATTATAAAATAATCATTTAATTAATGTAGAAAACTAAAGACACACCTATTACTTATAAAGTATGTATTAATATTAGGTACTTATATTTTACTATCCGTCTTATCCATCTATAAAAACTACACTTGATCTAACTAATGAGACACTAATAATAACACAAGCCATTGAAAAATATTACCATTTTTAGAAAAAATAATATGGAAAATAATGAATCAACATTTTTATAAATTACAAGAAATAATATAAACCTGACAAAAAACATGCTAAAAATGACAGCACTTTTTTATTTTATTATACTTAATATTAAGCTTTGATAAAATACAACCCAAGTATTTTTATACTCTCCAAAATTCTTGTATAAATTATATTTTAATATAAGTGATACAAAAATATATACCCTTATAAATGTACGGACAATGTCATAGGCATGCGCAGGGGGTATGCAGGGTAAATTGGTAAATTTTTAAAATTGGCTAAACACAGTGTAAACACTGTAAACAATGGGAAACTAAGGCGATTGGGGGGGGGAATTTCCCTTTTGCCCCCCTCCTCCTGGATCCGCCACTGCTTCTGCATACCCTGAACAAGAGGGCTGTGCGCACGCCTATGGTATGGAGTGAAATTTGAGTTTTAAAAGTATAAAAATTAACAACTGTTGTACTGCTGTTACAGCTTATTCATATTATAACCAACCGAGATGATCATTGTTAGCAGCTAACTTTCATAATGTAATAACTATCACTTAAACAATCATTAAGATGTGTGCCTACAAACATATTACTAAACTTTGTAAATTATACCCGATGGCTGATACCGATTGTTTCTTTAAATAAAAAAATGAAACCAGAGTCGTTAGAAAGTTTATCATTAATTTAAAACACATAATTAAATTAATAATACAAAACCTAAACCCTTAAACCTAGATTTATTAGGTAGGTACTGAACAGTTGTTAGAGGTGGCAATGTGACAGGTAATTAAGTATTAATTTTTATCAGGGTTTTTGTTTATATATTCTAAAATTGTACAAATAATCAAGGTACCAACAATAAAAATATACAATAAAGTAATTAAGTAAAAATTAAAATGTTCTATTAAGTATGTACCTACAATGTTTACGACTCATGTAAAGTATAATATATCTGGGTACTGCTTTCAACTATTCTTATCATTTTTATCTAAGATACTCAAATAGTACTTCTGAATAGGAGTATTTATTTACCAATATAATTAACATAATAATTAGTTGGTTAATTCAAGCAAATTAGTTCTAAAATTAGATGACATAGGTGCCTAAATAGAAAGAAATAGGTAATTTAGAAGAATCTAATTTTTTTAGTTCATAGTTAAGTAATGCTATTCAAATTTAAAATAATCACTACCTAAATCAGAAATATTGAAGTACATTATGATTAATTATAGGTACTATAATAAGATATACCTAAGTACATTTGTTGAGAATTCAAAAATGAACAGAATGTATTGTACACCTACCATCCATTTATGATATTATGTAAACTTAACTTTCATAAAGTAGTTAAATACCACGGTAAAAACATAAGACAGTAAACAAATTTGTTGTTTTTAAATAGTGTACCAATAGATAGACACATATGTATACCTTGATATTCTAACACAAAAACATTTTTAAGTACCAGGTAGGTAATAAGAAATATCAGAACCTTATAAAATGCTCAACATGTCTACTCGCTTGTATTGTAATTTACTGTGACTATTTATGCTAGCGAGGTCTGACTGTTAAACTAATATTATTTATTAATAACTGAACTAATAAAAAAGTAGCAATTTAAAAAAGGTAACTTAGAGTATTTTTAATCAAAATATACCAGTAGCTTTAATTCACAACTATGAAAAGATGACAATTAAATACAAATAAATAGGTACCTAATTTATTAATGTATTTAGAGTCAATTTAGATACACCTACTTAATAAAATGTAATGAACAAAATAATAACTGTAGGTAGGTACGTAAATATCAAATAGAATGTAATTTACGCTTGAGTAGCTTGAATACTTAATTATATGTATGATGCACTTACTATTTGAGCCAAAATGTGAATTAAAATAACCAAAACTGAACTGTCTGTAACGAGGTCTGTAACATACACCTCTAATATGAAATACTTAGGAGTGAAAACATAAGACACGGATATTAAGAGTATGCTACACATGTAGTTGTCATTTGTTGTCTCCGTCTTATACATTTACAACATACCAAATTTTCGTTCACTAGTTAGTGTATTGTTAGTTTTGATATTAGAGTGATTTGACCTAAGTATCATAATTTTTTTAGATAATAACACTATTTGTGCTTAAGCGTTGGCTTTTATTTGATATTTTAATTTTCATGCGAGATGTGAGCATTTTTATTTTTTGATATTTCACATACCCATCCCCATATCTAGCTTGAAAATGAAAGTTTCAAAAAATCGTCAAGGCTTAAGCACAGAAAATGTTCTTACCTAAAAATTTTATGATAGGTCAATTCACTCTAGTATCAAAACTAACAGCACACTAGTCACTAATACACTATTGAAACAGGTGAACGACAATTTGCTATGTCATGCGTGTGTAAGACGGAGTCAACAAATGTATGGGTAGCGTCCTCTTAAGCAAGAACTTAAGCAACGAAATGTTGCAACTGTTCAACAAGTATCATCGGGGTACGCATGGTAAATGGGCAAATCCCGCCGACCAAATAGGCAGCGACGTAACAACAAGAACACGGCATGAGACACCAATTTACCTTGGACAAACGATCCCAGGAACAGCGATCTCTTATTGTTCTCCTGGAAAACCATGGCGGCAGCGTGGTGCATTTTGGGTGAGTGTGTGTGCGCACTGTGAAACGAATCCCGAATCAGATGGCAGGCCGATGTTGCGACCAAACCACCATGGACAGCGCGTCAAAACGTAATAGAGGTAATAATCGCCGTGGTCGTCACAAGTTGAAGCGGTTGCGGACGTGTGTAGGTATAAACGCAGCAAGTACGCGACCACGAACAGAGAAACCGCGACGGAATGATAAATATTTTAAACGATATTAAACAATGGGGCGGAAAAAAGGCATTAAAAAATAGAATAAAAACCAAAATGGAAATACAAAAATTGCGCGTGTTGCAAACGGTGCGTCGCACTATTATAACCGAAAATGTTTTACTACTATCACGACTACGACGATGACGGTATCGATTGTTGTTGGTGGTGGTGGCGATGGCGGGGCATGGAGGAGCGGGCGAAATACGCTGTTACAACTCTCTGTAGGCGGCCTCGAGGGGGGGATTTTTCGCGCGCGTGTAGTGCTTTCGACACACGCGTGACGATGGTCGTCGGGGCTGGCTCGCTCGCTGGTTAAGACGTCTCCTCCTTATGCATCAGCTCCTTCGTCCGTATTCGTTAGCGCCACCACCTCCGTTCTCGCTTCGCTTGTGTCCGTCGAGTGCCGGAGACCGGAGTGCGTATCGGTCGGTCGGCCGGTGCTCCGCGTGATGTGCTGTTTTGCGAAAACAGACTCGGGCGCGCAATGTTACCCAGGTATTCGATCTTCGAATCTCACCTTGTGCGGATGGCTGGTTCGGTCGAATGGAAGCAAAATATCCACTGTAACTGACGGAGTGGAAAAGAGAAAAAAATCTTAGGATATCATAGAATGATAAAATATTTGTTATTAATGAAAAAAAACTGTTGTTTTGTACACGCGATAGTGGCTTACACGCCGCGCGCCATAGCGTAAAACACCGTCAAAACAACGGATCGCAAACAAAGCGGACGCAGGCGGTCAACTGTCGTACGACGAATTACCAAGGATATTGCGTGTGCGCGCGAGCGTCTAGTGTTTTCACTCGTTAACAGATGTCGCTCTTGTTATTATCTAAGCTAGAGAGCCTTGATATATATAATATCTAAGCTATTATATTATGGATGCGCAAACCGATTGCAAAATCGATATATCGATACATCGATTTTCACAACATCGATAATCGATAATATTCCCCTTAAAAACAACGATATATCGATTACCGGTTAATGGTTATGTCGCTCACAGGCCACAGCAGGCTCTCGTTCTGTTTTTCAATATCAATTATCATGAGCCTACACGACTATAATCACTAGAGCCCGGATTTAAATGCATTTCAAAAGTGTCAACTATGCAAGGAAGAACTGGCTAAATATGCAGTTATATGCCATATGTTAATAAATAATAATTAATTTGTCATACATTATAAAATGTGATTTTTTTTTTTAAATAACCACAATTTTACACCAAAGAAAGTAGGTATATGTACTATTATAGATATATTCTATCAGAAACAACAAAATATTTAAATACCTAGTTAAAATTTGAATACTTTAAAAATCAAAATTCAATATTTTATAATCTCCATTTTTTCTTGTTATAGATTGTTTAAAATACAATGTCAGTCGCGTTTCTGCAGTCATAGTGTTCGGTTGTGCTTTCCGCTTACTCTTATCGCAGTTACCGTTATTGTTTTGTATACATCGTTAGTGCGGCTTATTACTAATTATGTCGTCGTCTTCGGGCGGCGACTCTCGTGCGGGTAAATCACCCGCCCCGAACAAAATAAAACCTACGCTGTCTACCAATCGTTCCCCGGATTCCAAATACACTCCCGTCGTATCTAAAAAAAATTCACGTAAGTCGAATTCTATTTTACTTACACCCACGTCTCCCGGACTTCAACATATTATGGAAAACACTCCGGTTCTAAATACGTCGCCTTCGACCTTCAATTATATGGACTCTGCACCCATTGACAACAATCTGCCGATAGACCCGGTCACTAATGACGGTTTACCTATTGATAATGCTAATGACCCTACATCGATTTTAATACCTGAAATAAACTCTACACCTGCAACCGCTTCTATACACTCCACTGTTATTTCACAATGA
>NC_042495.1:71867842-71870583 GCF_005508785.2 Acyrthosiphon pisum | reverse complement strand
TAAAAATTAAAAAACACTGCTATTAGTTGGTACAATGCTACAATAACTTCATAGTCGAACCATAAGTTTATAATAATAATAATTGTATGAGCATATTAGGTATGTTGTACCTATAGTGTATTATAATTCTTTAAGTAACAATTTTAAAAATTAGTTTCATTCAGAAAAATGGTTAAACACTTTATCTGATTTGGTTGGTACATCGACCGCCAGAAAGTGATTGCTAAACTACAATTATTCAATCATTTGCAAATATTTACAAAATATTGTAGATTTGTTGAAAAAGAGAACAGAATGATGACATTTATATAAAGTTTATATTAAAAGTAATGACTATAATAATGCGATGATTCTGAAATGAATAAAGATGATTTTGGTTTAATAAGAGTATGAATTGCGACAATAAAATAAATGATTAGTCGCGTTTCTGCAGTCATACTGTTCGGTTGTGCTTTCCGCTTACTCTTATCGCAGTTACCGTTATTGTTTTGTATACATCGTTAGTGCGGCTTATTACTAATTATGTCGTCGTCTTCGGGCGGCGACTCTCGTGCGGGTAAATCACCCGCCCCGAACAAAATAAAACCTACGCTGTCTACCAATCGTTCCCCGGATTCCAAATACACTCCCGTCGTATCTAAAAAAAATTCACGTAAGTCGAATTCTATTTTACTTACACCCACGTCTCCCGGACTTCAACATATTATGGAAAACACTCCGGTTCTAAATACGTCGCCTTCGACCTTCAATTATATGGACTCTGCACCCATTGACAACAATCTGCCGATAGACCCGGTCACTAATGACGGTTTACCTATTGATAATGCTAATGACCCTACATCGATTTTAATACCTGAAATAAACTCTACACCTGCAACCGCTTCTATACACTCCACTGTTATTTCCAATGATATAACTATGTTGTCTCAATGCTCACAACAGACCTTCCCTTCCGATTATATTGGCCCCGTCATGATACTAGTTGAATGCATTGATTTAAATAAAAACTTGGGGAATTGGCACCCAATAAAGGCAGCAAAATTTTTTTTCTACTAATTTCACCGGTATAACCAATATCAAGCCCGCTGGCTCAAAAAAAATCAAAATAAGCTTTGATTCGATTTTGAACGGAAATCTTTGTTTGATCTCTGAGACTTTAAACGAACATGGTTTTACTGCGAATATCCCATCGAACCTTATCTACTCTTTTGGTATAATAAAACTAGATCCAGACGTCTCCGAGGACGATTTTCGGGATGGAGTTCAATCAAGTTCTCCAATTGTAAGCTTCAAACGTATTTCTATTAAAAAAGATGGTAATAGCGTAGCTACACGCATCGTCGAACTTAAATTTTTGTCTCCTAAACTACCTCAACACATTTCGATCTACAATATGATCTTTGATGTAAACCCCAGCATCCGTTCTCCGGTACAATGTAACCGTTGTCTACGTTATGGACACACGCAAAAATTCTGTCGCAGTGATCCAAGATGCGGTCACTGTGGTGGCTCCAAACATACTATCACAGAATGCCCGACCGTCCACGCCACGGACCCCTTATGCCTCTTCTGCAAACTTCCTCATGTTGCCACTGATCGTAGCTGCCAGGAATGGTCTGTTCAAAAGGACATCAAGAGAATCATGGCTATAGAGAATCTCTCTTACAAAGACGCCTTAGATTTTAAGAAAAATAAATATTGTACGTCTGCTTTTAAATACTCTGATATTGTAAATAGCCAGCTTCCAAATTCTAATAATTTAAATACTGATATCCCTCTTAATGAGGAGAACTTTCCAATTTTAAATGAAAGTCATCATTTTTTTAATTCCAAAAAAAATAAAAGAAAACCTCTTAATATATCAAATAATAATAGAGTTGTCTTACCCGTTGTTACTTCTTATTCTCCCCCTAATGGCAGTTATCTAAATAATATCTCTAACCAACACAACCCGATAGTGAATAACCTAAACGATCTTTCTTGGGTACATACATTATCCATAAAATTATCCGAAACTTTAATCAACTCCCCCTCCTTATCCTCTCCCTTCTCCCCCTCTTCCCTTCAATCACTAATTGAGTCTTCTCTAACTTCCTTACTAGCTATACCTAATGTTAAACACTTATCCTAAACGCCAGTACCTAGGATATTTAGTATTCTAGTATTCTTTGTATTCTAAGCGTACATCCTTGATTAATTATATTAAGTTTTTAAACATTCCTCCCACTCTCCCTTCTATACTCAACACCCAAGCCGAAACAGTTATAAAAAAAAATAATACATTTTTATTGGAAGCTGGCTTGTAATTTGAGGTGATATCTACACACATTATTATTTAATTAGATATTATAATCTGTTACTTCTTTCTTTTTAATTACTTTATATTGTCTTACTATATTTTTGTCATAGCTATTACTTGTTTTATTTAATAATTGTTGAGCTATTATAGTTACATACTAAAAGCTAATAAAAAAAAAAAAAAAAAAAAAAAAAAAAAACCATAAAGATGTATAAAATGCTTCTTCATCTTTTTTTTTTCTTTTTGGACAACATTGTTCATCTGCAGTTCTTTTCCTTGATAATATACAAGTTTTAATATAGATGTTAGGATTGAATTTATCAATCTTGGTGGTACAGTACAATTAATGAAAGCTAACGATGAAATATGATCACTAGTCAACGCACTTTCTTTTTGAAGAAACAATTTCGTTCATTGAACTAAAGGACCGTTCACATTCGGA
>NC_042495.1:71866509-71867165 GCF_005508785.2 Acyrthosiphon pisum | reverse complement strand
TCATACACTCTACCCGCTGTGTAAGTGGATTGCTCATTTTGGTTTCGTGCAAGTTTTTGCATTTTTTTCACGTTTTTTTTTTTCATATAAATATATATACGAGTATATGACACTATAGTTAAATGTTTTTATGTATTTTATTGGTTAATATTTTATGTATCCTATATATATGTTATTTATTTATTAGGAATTATAATTGCACATTTCCCAAAATGTTATGTTATATTACATATTACATTTGTTTGTAAATTGTATTTATATTGTAGATAGTTTGTATTTTTCGTAAATTATTTCGTATGTTATGTGATAGGGTTTTCACTTATAGCCGTTCAACATTGGGTCTGCAATCCACAGTAGGTGGATTGCCTACCTAGGTGGCTAACTTGAAAGTTAGGTAATCGATTTTGACTTGCTGCTAGACACTCCAACACGGTTTTCGACTTTATACTTTTTACGTAAGAAGAAGCACCGGACATACAACGACACATTCTACTCTATCCGCCGCAGGCGGATTGCTAATTTTTTTTCCTCTTAGACAGGTGATGACTGACTTGCTAGACACTCCAACATGCAGGTTTCCGAATTAAAATTTTTTTATACATAAAAAAAAGCACCGGATGGCGGATATACGCTGGGGGATGGTATCATTGAATTGT
>NC_042495.1:71864149-71866409 GCF_005508785.2 Acyrthosiphon pisum | reverse complement strand
TGTCAGTGCAATATATTTTTCTCCAACCTGTGCAACGTAGACTTAGTATAAAAATTTAACTACTTTGCCGGAAAGCGTGGGCAGGTGCTTACAAAAAACTAAGCCCCTAGGTTTAAATATAAATTCATAAAAACGATCAGCGTTGGATGTGTTAGAACAAGCTAATGTTATTATACTCATTCTAAAGTTGATAAATAAAGAGAAATAAAGAAGATGCGTAATAAAACGAAACAATAAATTTTACGAAAAATCACGTGTTGCGCACACGCATACTAGCCTCATATTATATTATACGTGTTAAAAAACAAGCCCCTGATGTACACTTGGCGATCGCCTCTAATGTTCTATACATTGTTAGTTGTTACTCATTCTGAAGCTGATAAATAAAAACAAATAAAGAAAGTGTAAAGTGAAAAAAATTGTCGGTATTACAATATACATAAAATATTTAATTCGTTAAACGGAAATAAGCATGCGTTCCATTATATTGATTGATAAAAATACCTACGATCTGCGGTGAACGTTTTAAAAAACAACAAATTAAATTAATAATACAAAATATACTCACGTGTTGTCCGTTGTTGTCCGTTTTAAATTTCAATATACGTCGTTCAAGACGGACGACAGTTGGATGTTTAAGAATTGTTTGTCGCACGTCGGACGTCGGTGTAGTTAATTGTCAACGCAGGGAACCCATGCGGGTAACGAAATCGCGTGACTGATTAATTAATTTATTGTATTGACGTATTATATTGACATTGATTGATACACACGCAAACATGGTTTTTGAAAATTCCCGCCTTCGTCAGAATACCGCCAAAGCGGTACGCCTTATCACTGAACGTATATTATCGGTAAATATACCCAAGTATAGTAGCTACTTAATAATTATTACTCAATTTTGCGTCGCGATTCGACGTGACGTGACCCGGCCGTCGCGCATTGTCCACTAGCCGACGAAATCGGATTGCCTACCGGGATAACTTTACTGAGATAACTGACCTGCTAGACACCCAAAAAAATACGGCGGCTATATGATTTGCATAGACGCCCGAAATGTTATGAATTTTATTACTTAATTTTGCGATTCCGGTGATAGTAATGCCCAGGGGCGTATTTAACACATGTCTATTATTATATTATAGTTATTACATCGTATTCTGTAAGCTAAAATTCTTGTCATCCGCCCCCTACAAAAAATACTAAATACGCCACCGCCGCTGAATACCCGATGACGTGAGCCGGCCGTGAGGCGAACGTCATTCGAGGTGACTGACCTGCTAGACAATCAAAATTGTATGCAGCTTTATGATTTGCATGGACGCCCGAAATGTTTTAAATTTATTGTCACGTTATCTCGCGTTTTTGGCGACAGTAAGAACGTTGTCCGCGATCCAACGCAGTCAGATTGCATACCTGATGCCGTGACCCGGCCGTCTCACATTGTCCGCTGACGGAGTCGGATTACCTACCCGGATAACTGTGGTGGCTGACCTGCTAGACACCAAAAAAATAGCGGCGGCTATATGATTTTTTACGGAATTTCGAATTTCCGGCGGCGTTTTCGAAATGACCCTGTCAAAGACTTTGTCCGCTACGTGGCGACCTGGTCGTCTGGATGGCCTGCCTGAGCTACCGCGTCGAACCGCAGTGGTCTAAGCCTTATCACAGATCCTTATCACCAGACTTCCGTATCACCCTTACACTGTCTAGCTCGAGGCGCCGACCGGAAAACAAGACCACTGCAGCTTCCGAAATCGAAAACACTCAGGTCCAACTGGGGGGGTCTGGGGGTCTCCCCCAGCGACGCTCGGAGAGCTAGTCCTTATATATAAAGCAGAAACCCGAGGGCGCCGCCCGTGTATTAATTCCGTACTACATAGGGAATATTGGAGGGAAAAGTGGTCTCCAGGCGGCGGCGGAGCCGTCGCTCCGTTATCACCGGTTCTTATCACTTTTTGAGATTTTTTTCAAATTTTTCGAGATTCTCGAGTATTACCACCCCGGGGGGCCTCGGGGGGCTCCGTTCGGACCTTATTCGCCTTCCCCGCGAGATTTATAGGCCGCGCGCGGCCGTACTTTTTTCCCGGCCGGCCCGTCGCGGCTGAGATCGCGTGCAAACCGAGCGCCGCCGTCCCGCGTGTCGGTCGATAATTTTTTGGAAAAGTCGAATTTTACCACTCATAGACGCGTCCGTCCTCCCCGTCGTCGACTTATTCGCCTTCCCCGTTAAATTTAAAGGCGCGCGCGGGCGCGCTTC
>NC_042495.1:71860617-71861549 GCF_005508785.2 Acyrthosiphon pisum | reverse complement strand
AGCCCTATAGGGTATAGATAAACAACTTGCAGGTTTCAACAGGCGGAAATGCGTCTTATCAGTTTATTATTTCTTAGTAGGTAATTAGTTCTGTTGGATTGAATCGAGACCACACACTATAAGTGTGTTTTATTACAAAAATAACCTACCTATATCAATTGATTTAATTTTGTTTGATGTCTATATTTATGTAACAAATATTTTGTAATTGTATATCCAAAGTTTTCTCATAAGAGTATACGATTGTACGAGACATTTACAATGTACTATTATAATTTAAAAAAAAATCTAACAAAATGGCCAGGCTACCAGGCCATAGTGTGGTCCAGGCCATCTGGAAAATTCCCATTTCCAGACCGGCCACTCCGCCCCTGGTCGATATAAATCAATTTTACGACATAATCGGCGATCTTTCGAATTCGAAAATTTAAAAATGCATGTCATTATTAATTGTAACCAAAATAATTAGATAGTTAGATAAATATTTTTTTTTATTAGTTTATTACATTTCATTCTATTATTAATTATTATTATTATTTTTTTTTTTTGATTATACATATTATACATTTTTTAGCACATATTTATGTACATATTTTTGTTGTATAAATACATATTTAGGTTAAATAAATACATATAAATCCGAGCCCTAGTTATAACTTATAAAGTTATATTTGACAACAAACTATTGACATTGTAAACGTAATTTTAACGGAAAGCAATAATGAAAAATAATTAAATGCCGTAAAACAAAACATGACGATTAACAAAATATATTGTATATCATTAAACAAAATATAACTCAAAACGTAATTTATAGAAAAGCATTAAACTAAAAATAACACAAAACGAAATATTTTAAATTCTATTTTTTTTAAAAGTCTATTATTTTCGTAGAAACATTTATTTCATTCAAACAATCTAAGAAATCGTTA
>NC_042495.1:71859570-71860567 GCF_005508785.2 Acyrthosiphon pisum | reverse complement strand
TCATATCATAATATTTATTAGGTACTTATAACGCGTTATACATCAACAAAAACCGTGGTACTATCATAGATATATAATAGTATACTTTAGAAGTTTCAAGTACCCACGAATAATATTATACAATCACAATAAAATAACTAAAATAGTTCTCCTAGGTTTTTAATATGTAATTTCGTCCAAATTTGTACTTAAAATGACTATAAAAATAAACTGCGTAAATGTATTTTTTAGATTTTTTGGTAACAGAATTAATTACTTACGTGGAATCTTGTTTTAAATTTTCAATTATTAGATACAAAAATTGAACATTTTATAAATTTTTAACTACAAAATAATTTTTCAAATTAAAATTTGATAAATTTTGTCCAAATTTGATCTTTAAATGCTTATAAAAAAAAATTGTGCCTATGTATTTTTAATATTTTTCAACTGATATTGTAACAATATATCAGGAGCTTTGTATTAAATGTATACACTTTTTGGCCCAACAGATAAAACTTTATTGATATTTATAGAAAAAAAAAACTAAAAAAATTGAAAACTTACAATGTCCGTAAACAGCTCAAAAAGAGTCAAATTATTTTAAAAATTTTATCGTATATATAAAATGCTAATATTAACATTCAGTGAAATTTTCAAGTTTCTACAGTCACTCGTTTTTTAATTACAACAAAATAAGAAAATCGTTACGTAAGAAATCGAGTGAATATCAAATGTTGTAAAAATATGAATTTCAAACGCCACAATAAAAATTTAATTTGAGTTTCTTATAGATATTTTTTGTTTGATAAAGGTAGATAATATTATAAGGAATCTTGTATTACATTTTCATATCTTAGATTTAAAAAGAAAAATTTTTATGAATTTATAACTCGAAATAATTTGCAAATTTTCGTGATTTTTCCATATTTTGTCATTTTTTGAACTTTAAATGCTTATAAAAAAAAACTGTGACTAACGATTTTAAATATTTTTCATCTGCCTTTGAAACATATAC
>NC_042495.1:71855263-71859520 GCF_005508785.2 Acyrthosiphon pisum | reverse complement strand
TTTTCTTTTGTTTTTCCCGGCGCTTTTGAAAACTACTGATAAATTTAAATTTTGACCTCCCCAATGCACCAACGATATTCACTTTCTGATCGAACAAGATACTGAAGTTGAAAATCGTAGCATTATTTCGACTACTTATCGTGTACACAGACACAAAAAAAATAAAAAAAAAAATAAAAAAATAAAAAAATAAAAAAACACACATCATTGTAAAATCAATACATTTATCGTTCCACTCAGAATCTAAAATATTTTATTTCTTGGGCCGTAGACCGTAGTATATAATAATCTATTTCTATAATTTAGTATAGGTACCAGCTATTATAGGCTCCACTCTGAATTACCGCGTATTGCCGCTGCATGCCCGAATATCGCGATAAGACATGACAATATTATTATACTTATATAATATTATTATTCACATTAATTATTAATAGTACCTACCTACTAAATACTGAGTATGGTTTATGGTCATCCGCTATCAGTATACTTAGTATTATTTCAGTATTCAATGATTTTATTTACTTGAACCAAAATTTTTTTTAAAAAGTACATTTTGCTGCGAGGCGCCGAGGTCCCTTTCACGATGAGGCCCGCGGAAAATCCCGCCTTCAATCATATGTAGTTCCGCCATTGATGAGATTCCCACATTACCGCCCGCTGGACTGAAAAATGTATTCATCAAATATTTATTATCATTTTCTATACATGATACAATTTTCAAAATATTTTGACTCGTTTTGAGCATTTATAGACATTTTAAATTGTTTATTCTATAAATGTCAATAATATGTTATTCGTTGGGTCAAAAATCTTGAAAATGTAATACAAGATTCTTATAAGTTGTTATAACAGTAGCCGATAAATATTAAATATCCGTATGCACCATTTTTAAAAAAAAAGTATTTAAAGTTCAAATGTTGATAAAATTTATCAAAATTTTAAAATTATTTTGTAGTTAAAAACTAAAAAGTTATAAAGTGTTAAATTTAACAGTTTATACTGTAACCAAAAAATCTAAAAAATATTTAAACACAAACATGGCATTTTAAGTTCAAATTTGGACGAAATTAGATATTTAAACCAAGAATAACGATTTTCGTAATTTGGTTGTAATTTAAAAATATTATTTGTGGGTAAACTTGAGACTTGACTTGAGTATACCTACTATTATATTGTATACACTATACGTCTTATTACAGGGTATACACAATAACATTTTCATATTCACTTTTTCCAATCATTATTGAATTATACGTTAAAAACAGTTAGTAATATTATATAAAATACATTATAATATAATCATACTAATTTTTAGATTTCACAAATATTCAAGACATTTTACGTGTTTTACCTCGTAAAAATTATTCAAAACCTAATTGACTAAATATATATACCTATATACATTAATCTAAAATAAAGTTCAAAATCAGTGATGAAAACATATAGTTTAATTACCTATACTAAGTCCATTTATAATATAATTTAATTTAGCAAGAAACTTATTCTTCCTAAAATACATAGAATATATAAACAAAGTAAACATTTGTTTGGTGGAAATTAGTATACCAGTGCAGGTTGTCTTATTTGGTGGGAAAGGGAAAAGTATAAAATAAATTATGTTTAGCTTCTTACTGCAGATTTGTGACCTTTAATAACATAATAGTTATACATATCTATACGCTCATAATCTATTACTATCTACCGATGTATATTTTCGGTGACTTTTTCGTACCTTTTTTTTAAACAAACTTTATAGAAAATATAAACTTAAGATTTTCATATTCAATCGCAAAGTTTTCAGAAAATAATATTATTATTTATAATAATAATAATAATAATAATAATAATAATAATAACAATAATAATATTAAAATATCTGTCCACCAGCTATTGAAATAATATCGATCCGAACAACTGTGCTTCAGCCAAAGGACCCGTCAATGTTTTTTGATATTCAAATATGTATATCTAAATAAGTAGTCTAGATATTGCTTTTTTATAATATTTTGATACTACCGTTTTATATATTCTAAAATGTTAGGCATATATTATTTTGGTTTAGGTTTGATTGTGTTTCAGATCCTGGTTATGCCCATGTGAAATTTTATTTTTGTGAAAAATCCTATATTATATTATATACGGCATACGCTGTATAGTTTTAGTCTAGCTCAATTCATGGACAAATCGGCGTCAGTGTACCCGACTTTATAATTATTGACCTAGATGGGCAATCACAAGAAGTTGGTTAGATTTAGCACTTGGTATATGTTTTAACGTGGTTTAAACTATGCTTACTATCTCTAAACATTTTTATTACATCTCTAAAAACAATCTTTGAGATTTTTATCAAATCCAATTGAGTAGTTTTTGAGTAAGTATACACACATACATTTGGTTTTAAGATACCATAGTTTTTTTATTCGAGGCCATAAGCTCGACAGACGACAATGATTGTGGATCTACGCTTAACTTTTTTTTTTAATACCACTCATGACAACTTATGAGGAACCTATTGTATAATTGTACATTTTCAGATTTTTTGACTGAGTCAATAATTAATTTTCAACATTTATAATAAAAATATCGAAATTTTCAAAATCTCTCAACAATTCAAAAACAATGAAAATATTTTGAAAATCTCATACCATGTATAAAAAATGAATTATAAGGAAATAAGAAAATCGATTTTGTCGAAAATCAGTTTTGCATAAAAATCCTTTTTTTATTTTTATGTTTTTCCCCATTATTTTAATAGTTATTAAGAATTTTTAATTTTGACCTTCCAAAAGTACCGCATCTAGATTCACTTTCCTGCCAGAAGAGACATCGAAGTTGAAAATCAAAGCATTTTTTATACTATAAATTAGGTATGTACAAATAAAAAAAAAACAGCACGTTATTATAAAATCGATACATTCATTGCTCTACCAGCATCTAATAGAATAACATATTTAATTAGAGGACTTTGCTCCTCGACTGAGCAGTTTTATTACACAACTGTTACCGTTCTATAAAACCTATAGATTATATTTTATTTTATTTTTTGTTATCGTGTTTTTACGTTATGATTTCATTAATTATCTTCTAATTTGTAGAAGAATATTATCAGAAAATAAACAACCATTTTTTAATTTTATTATAATTTGATAATGATGCAATTAAGAACATAATATTTTACATTACTGCAAATACGAACATATTTTAGTGTTGTGTAAAAGTGAATTCTTACGTGAAATGTATTAATTTTTTATTTTATTAAAATATGTTGCGGAGTTTCAAGTACTATAGCGGTTTTACGCTAGCCCGAAAAAAACACGTAAGGAAAAATATGTCCATTCAATGCTTCACATTGAAATATTGTATAATAATATATATTATATTCAATATTTTTCTAAAACATTATGTTTAAAACGTTTAACTAGACCGGGAAAGTGATAGCCATACGAAGAGAAGATCAATCCGTATGGGAAAGGAGAGCCCCGTTCGCGCCAGCCAATGTGGCCGAATTAACCAAGAACGGCGTCAAAGTAATCGTCCAACCGGCAAATAGAAGAGCTTATCCCGTTCAAGTATAAGTTGTATAATGTTTTAATATAAAAATATATAAATGAAACGGAAAATTTGCTATTTCACGACGCATGTTATTTGTATAATTATATGTTATGAATGTTTAATGATGTGAATATTTATGTATTTTAATAATGTGGTATTGTACATTTAACCGTCCGAGAAAAAAACCTTTACATCTTTAATGTGTTAGTGAAATGTACGAAAACGCATAATATTTGTGGTTTGGATTACTTATGTGCGTAATCAATTGTTTAAATTGCACAATTTAAACCTTTCAATAACCTTATAAATGATAATATGATACCTCGTTATATATAATAATATAGATACTTTCCTAATACTAATAAAGGTCTGAAAGTTGTCGACTTTTGCTTTTTATGTACAATTGTACAAGCGTATCTTAATACATGTTAAAATCGACGACCGGCCTTGACCTCAATATTATTATATTAAAAAATAGAACCGGGTTCTAATTTACTAATAAATTATTGCTCCATACACAATAATAGGCATACGTAAACGCCGGAGCAGTGATACAAGAAGACATATCCGAGGCGTCGGTGGTATTTGGAGTGAAACAAGTCCCTATTGATTTGTTGCTACCGAACAAAACCTACTGCATGTTTTCGCACACAATCAAAGCACAAGACGCCAATATGGCCCTGCTGGACGCCATTTTAGAAA
>NC_042495.1:71838823-71854501 GCF_005508785.2 Acyrthosiphon pisum | reverse complement strand
GGGGCAATACCGATGCATGGTATAACAGATACTAAAATAATGATGGAGAAAAATATAATATTAACGTTTTATTCAAAGGAACTTACCAAACCAAATACAAATAACCATTGTATTTAAGTATTGTAACAATAGTAGTAAAGGTTTCATAAATTACCTATGTATTATAAGACATTTATAACTTTATTAATATTAAATAAAAACAAATTTTAACAACACAAGTTGTTCTTAATAAAATAAAATAATTGATTATTAGGTTGGTGTACCTAATCCTAACTTATAATAAATAATTAGCAATTATCAAGCATTATAAAAACTGATCGGTTTTGCCCCATCGGTTTTGCCCCGAAGTATAATTGTTACGAAATTGTTGATAACTTACACAATATTATTAGATAAAAGATGTTAGTGATTGCAAAACAGTCTTTACAAGTTGTCGATTCATATTAGACAAGTATGGTAATTGTAGTACAGTTCTATCATTGTTTAATCTTAAATTAAAAATATGAAATTATAATAATAATTAACTTTAAAATGTTCGTAATCGAATAACAATTCAAACAAAAACGTTGCAGTTGATATTAACAGTGATAACAACATGTTTCATGATAAGGAATGAAATACATTTAAAACTTATAATTTTCATCCATAGAATAATGCGAAATGAGCATAATCGGTTTTGCCCCAGTATCGGTTTTACCCCGTGTTCCCCTATAACGATAAACGTGTTTTGTGTTTGTGCGCTTCAAAGAACATACGGCTAATAGATTATGAAAAGCTTATGGATTCTTCCGGGAATAGAGTAGTGGCTTTTGGGAAATACGCCGGGATTGCAGGTATCATAAATATTTTACACGGTTTGGGATTGCGATTGCTGGCTCTTGGACACCATACACCACTAATGGTAAGTTGGAAATCCGGTGGCTGTTCGAAAAGTTTTCCTAAATCATAAATCTATATTGAATTCACAGCACATCGGGCCTGCCCACAATTACAGGAATTCGATGATGGCCAGACAAGCACTAAGGGACGCCGGGTACGAGATCGCGTTGGGCATGATGCCTAAATCGATAGGCCCGGTTACATTTGTCTTTACGGGGTAAACTATGAGGGTTTTTATTACTTAAAAAAAAATTAATATTAGAAAAACTGTTACTATTTTTAACACGCCTAACTTCGTAGGTCGGGAAACGTGTCGCAAGGAGCACAAGAAATATTCAAAGAGCTACCACACGAGTACGTTCCGCCGTCTATGCTCCAAAAAGTTGCGGAACATGGAGGTAAAGTACAGTACAAAATAAGAAGAAATATACACAAAAAAAATATTACATATTATATTATACAAACATGTATTATCATACAGTTAAAATTATTTACGAATAATGAATAATTGTTGTTAATATTTTAGGCAGCACAAAGTTTTACGCGTGCGTGGTCACGCGTAAAGATTATTTGGAAAGAATTGATGGCGGAGGGTATGACCAAGAAGAATATGAACAATATCCCTCCAAATACAGATCGACGTTCAACAAAAAGGTTTGTCGCAATGCCTCAAGCCTGAAATCTAAAAACATTTACTGGTTGCGTATAATGTATATGATTAATATTTATTTATTTTTGATCATTCAACCCTATAACATTTAATATTTACGTTTTACTTACTCCGTATAAGCAATAGTTTTTGGTAGAAGTAGGCAGTCTATTGAAAAAATTAATTAAACATTTTACACAAGTTTTTTAGTTCAAAAATGTTAATAATAACAATTTTTAACAATTATAATAATAATATAATAACAACAATAGTTATAAAAATAACACATGATAATATACACAATATCATATACACTATACCTACATTATCCATTCAACGCAGATCGCTCCGTATGCTTCGGTCATCATCAACGGCATATACTGGGCTCCAGATTGCTCCAAGTTGTTGACGGTGCCGGATGCAAAGTCGCTGCTGACTCCTTCTCAGCTCCCGTGGATACCGATATCCGAAGGTGCACCGGGACTTCCACACAGGCTACTGGGCATCTGTGATATATCTGCAGACCCAGGCGGTTCTATCGAGTTTATGAACGAGTGCACGACCATTGACAATCCGTTTTGCCTATACGACGCACATTTACACAAAGATACTAAAAGGTATATGGCGTGAATGTAGAAAACTGACAAGTCAGGAATGCGATAAATTGTAATTAATTGTACGCACGTCCGGTATATCTAACAGTTTCAGAGGATCGGGAGTGTTGGTGTGCTCGATAGATAATATGCCGACGCAGCTGCCAATGGAATCTACAGACTTATTTGGAAACTTAGTACTTCCGTACGCCATGAATATACTTCAATCGGACGCCACTAAGCCACTGGAAGATCATGATTTTTCGCCAGCGGTTCTAGGAGTGAGTCCGTCACACTCGTAACGGTATATTATTTAATATATTATATTGATAAATATTCGTCTTCCGTAGGCTATCATCGCCAGCAATGGATCGCTGACCGAACGGTTTGAATACATCAAAGACTTGCGGCTAGCCAATAAATTCGCTTCCTCCAATGTTGATCACACCGGCAAAAGAGTATTGGTGCTTGGCTCAGGCCATGTGTGTGGACCGTTAATCGAATATCTCTTAAAAGATGAATCGTTAATAATTGTACTCGGTAACACTTTATTAATGATAATCATCAGTTTTTATTACTCATTAGTCATTACTATAGGACGTCGGTATTTAATGTGTTTATATGTACAGGTTCTATGGACATGAGTGGATCCAACAGCTTGGCAAACAAGTTCAACAGAGTTCAACCAACTCAATTAAATATTTTGGAGGACTTGAGTTACTTAAAAGAGCTTGTGGAACAATCAGATTTGGTTGTGTCGCTCCTTCCTAGTCAATTCCACCACTTGGTGGCTGAACAGTGTATAGAATTGAAAAAGAACATGGTGACGGCTTCGTACTGTTCGGAAAAAATGTCGCAGCTGCACGACAGGTACCACCGGATAACGCATGGCCGAACTATTTATTTAAAATTCAAAATTTCTATCCGCGTATTATAGAGCCGTCGAAGCCGGTATAACCATTGTCAACGAAGTTGGCTTGGACCCGGGCATCGACCATCTATTGGCCATGGAATGCATCGATCAGATACATGAAGAGGGTGGTAAAATCGATTCGTTCGTATCGTATTGTGGGGGTTTGCCAGCTCCTGAATACTCCAACAATCCACTGAGATATAAGTTCTCGTGGTTTCCTCGCGGGGCGCTTGTGAACACCGTAGCTGAAGCCAAATATCTACGAGATCACGAGGCAAGTATAAAAAATAATTTTTACGCATAACTTCATTATTTTCCACTTTTTTTTCCACAATTAAACCGAATGTTTTAGATAATCGATATCCCTGCCGGCGGTGCTCTAATGAATAGCACGACGGACCTGGATTTCTTACCAGGATTTTCGTTCGAAGGCTTCCCGAACCGGGACAGCACCCGATACGCTAAACTTTACGGCATAGCAGCTGAAGTACAGACCATGCTCAGGGGTACGATACGGTATAAAGGTATGATTGGTATTCTGAAATATATAATATATTTATATAATTCAGTAATTGTATACGACCAATATTTTCTGACGTAAATTATATACATTTCACAAACAGGTTTTTCTGAGATGATGATGATACTACAAAAACTACGCCTTATCGAGTCTAAAGACCACGCTGCCCTCCACCCAAATGGACCTGACATCACGTGGGTAAGCGGCTATAACTAATCATAATATTATGATGACGTGGTTGTAAACTTATAACTTAAAATTAAAATTGTACTGAAACCAATAACCGGTATTAGGTAGGTACCTATAGTATGGACATATAATGGTACTATCAGTTTTTCTGATACCGGACAATTGTATGAACTATATAGTCATTAAAATCAAAATACATAAAAACCACGCAGTGTATAAATTAATTTAGTTTTATTATTTTTTGTGAACAAATAACAATATAGGTATACTCTCTATTCTTGCATTTTTTCTACTTATTAATAAAATATAATAGTCTATATTATAATTTTATCTGTTTTGTAACGATGAAATACCTATATTATATATTATACATAGGTTTATCGGATATCGGAAAAAAGTAATGTCAACCCAGCTCTGTAGTTATATAATATTATGATTATACGTCTCGATTATCGGCTTACTGTATTGTATAGTAAGTTTATTTGATATTATAAATACGTTCGTTTTGGAACAGTGTCAGTTGATTTGCACGCTACTGGAGATCAATGAAATCGATATGTTCTACGAGAATATGTTGTCGAAAGTAGCAGATAAGATCGGACCATCAGTCCTGGACAAAGTCATGGATCTAGGACTGTTAACAGAGGAACCAGTATTAAAACTCGGCTCGCCGTTGGACACGTTTTCTCAATTTATCGCTTCAAAATTGTCTTTAAGTGCGTATATGTTAATATTGTTATAGCCTATATAACACTATAGTATTGAGTATATATTTATATTGCACATACCTATAATATTATCATTATATAGGTAGTCAATGTGTGAACCCGACATAATTTAAATTTAAAAAAGTGTTAGTTTAATATTTATTCATATTAATATGAAGCAACTGTTAAAAATTGTTCTTCAATAGAAACGCAAATTATTAATACACTTTTGCGTTCCTTCGTAATAATTTTTCTAACTCATGTATTGCTACATTGCATAATGGACGGGTGTAGTTATTGTAATATTATTAACCACACCGGAAACGTGCACTATTTTTCTTTCATGCAGATAAGAACGAAAGGGACCTGGTGGTGTTGTACCACGATATTGGAGTTTTGTGGCCTGGCAATCGGTATGAAAAGAAATTGGTAACGCTTGTGTCTTACGGTGAAACCAATGGATATACAGCAATGGCGAAGACAGTCGGGGTACCGACAGCAATAGCAGCTACTATGGTCCTCCAAGGTAAATAATAATTAAAGTTATCAGTTGTACCTATACCTACTCGTTATTAAGTGGCAGTGATGATCTTAGATCAATCATATATAGTTGGTACTAACCTTAGTCCTTAAAGTTTAAACGAGACAAGAAGAGTGACATACCTAGTTTGTCCAAGTCCTTCGACGATAACTTGTTTTACTTAGATTTTTATTTTTTTTATTCATAGTTTTTGAAAATTAGGTAATTGATGTCGAAAAAAAAAGTTGTACTGTATTTGTTTTATGGAGCCATCGAAATCTGTTGACTAAGTTTCTAAACAAGTTTAAAGATAAGCTGTTTATTGTCCGTTATGTGTTCAGAATTTAAATTTAGTTATGATCTACAAACTAATATGCTAAAATATACTTCTTTATTCAGTGACTGCTAGCAAACAGTAATTTAAGACTTAAGTATACATTTTTATGCTAAATGAATATATAGAATATCGATGCATAATATAAAATATATCTCAATTAGACGAGTTAAACATTTTTTTTCGCGCCAAAAAAAAGATGAAAACAAATGTGGCCATCCATTAAATACAGGCTACAGCCAATAATACGTACATAAATTTTAAAAATATGAATTGTGACGTAGGCGATGAGATAGTGGGACACTGCACTGTATCTTTATTATCTTATATATAAAAATCTCGTGTCACAATGTTTGTCCGGGATAAACTCTGAAACTACTGGACCGATCTTGTTGAAATTTTTTACACTGTATGTAATTTAGTCGTACTTAAAAGATAGGCTAATTTGAAAAGAGAGAGGACCAACCCCGGGAGGTGCTCAAACGGGAATTTTGAGATTTTCTATGGAAATTTTTTTTTATAAATGGTTGCCATGGGTTTTTAAGCTATTATAATAATAATAATAATAATAATAATAATAATGGAAAAACTATTTGCTTTACTTTTTAAATATAAATTATAATATAATATCTAACTATAAAAATGTGAGATGAAAATCTCTGTACAGGCTAAACTCTGGAACTACTTATCAGCTGATCTTCTTGTTTTTTTTTTTAACGAAAGAGTATTTCACGAAGAAGGTTTATATGAAACAAAAATTTAGGAAAATCTATCGGTGTATAATATATTGGTTGCTATTGGTTAATCGGGCATGTTTGTTGATTATTATATTTTGTCAATATACATATATCGGATATATATGATATATACAAGAAGATCTGATAAGAAGTTCCAGAGTTTATAGTCTATTAGTCTGTATAGTTATGGTCTGTGTATTTATAAAGTTAGATATATGCATATTGCATATTATATATAATAGTGTGCTCATAGTGTGATAACAGACAAGAAAAGTGCTCTCTCCTTCTTAGTTGTAATTTAACTACATTTCAACCTTCTTCACCTTCTTGGACGCTTTCTACCACGTTGTTTCCTTCGCAACCTCGCCTGCACCTGTTATCCTGCCTCGAGCCTGCTGTTTTTGATTTCAATTTGGCAGTTTTTGACTTCGCTTCAATCGTGTGAGTACCTAATACGCTTTTTCCTCACGTGGTTATCAATTCTCAATCTTGGCCGAATTCGTTTCTAACTTCAACTTGTTGGGCGCGGTGCTGGCTTGCTGCCTACCGTGCTCCTTAACTCTTATCTAGTAGGTTTGAATATTCCCTAACTGCTACGCCCGCTTTACCTACGCAACAACACTCGTTTAGTTGCCTATCTCTTTCGCTTGTTGTTACTAACGTTCACGTCACAACTCTTTAATAGTCACCTCTCAAGTAAATATGCCTTCATCTCTCAAAACAACTCCAAAAACCAATTTGGGCACCACCGCTTCAAAACCTAATACTCGTAGTAACACGTCGTCTGCTCCATTACTGCCGCCATATCCTTCTAACAGTGACCTGATGACAGCTATTCAGAATATTCAAACTTTTCAATCAACACAATTCGAAGAACTCCGCGGCTGCCTCACTAAACTTACGCATGATGTTTCTCGCCTCCAGAAAGAAAACAATTCCCTTCGCGCGGAACTCTCCTCTCTAAAAACTAAATTCGACAACCTCGATGTCGGATCCACCACCCCACAAACGACCGCCCTCGATGCTCAGCTGCTCTGCGAAAACTCCGAAAGCAATAAATGCGCCTTCGGTGCAATTTATTCTTTACGGTATTCCTGAATCGCGCTCTACTACAGCTGCGCTAAGAATAACTGACGACAACGCCAATGTGTCTCGAGTCCTGGGATCCATTTCTCTACCAGTTTCTAATAACTTTAAGCTATTTCGCTTGGGTGGTCCCAGTTCGCGCAAACCAAGGCCCTTGAAAATGATTTTTCCTACCAAAAACGAAGCCGCCAGTCTTCTCCGGAGTTACCGCTCTGCGCTCAATAATGGCCTAAGGTTACCTGACAACCTTCGCATAGTCCGAGACAAGACAACTCTCGAGTGACAACTACTCCGCTCATCTCACGCCGAATTAGAACTTCGACAACAATCTGGGGAATCAGACCTTTGTATCTCTTACATAAATGGTGTTCCCTCCAAAAAAAAATGTCCACCCCACCTTTATTATGTATCAGTAACATTTTTTTTTTTTTTTTTTTTTATTAAACAGCTATCCGCGGCGTCTATGGCCATTGGATGTATCAGTAACATTATTCATATGTCTAATTTAAATATCTACTACCAGAATGTTCGTGGTCTTAGGACTAAGTTGGTTAATCTTAGGAGCTCCCTTCCTTTAATTCTCTCTTACGATATTCTTGTCCTTACGGAAACATGGCTAATCCCCGACATTTCTGATTCCGAGCTTGGCCTATTTGGCTTTCATATTTTTAGACTTGACAGGAACATTGAAAATAGCCCCCACTCTCGGGGAGGTGGAGTGCTAATCGCCATCAAACCCAAATTCAACCCCCTCCCTGTGGCCTTAAACGTAAATAATGTAGAGCAACTATTTGTTACAATCACTCTTAACTCAACCTCTGTATTAATAGGATCCACTTATCTTCCACCTCTCTCCCCACCCCCTATAGTTGAATTGCACTTATCCAGCGTTGAACATCTAGTAACGACACTCAAGCCTAATACTATAATTTTATGTGGTGATTATAACATACCACAGGTTTCATGGTCTTCCGACAATCTTGGTCTCACTGCTTCTGATTGCTCATCTCCTTTGTCTACTGCAATAATTGCCTACTCTTTTTCCTTTTTAAACTTCTTCCAACACAACTATTGTTTCAATAGCAGAGTAACACTCTAGACTTAGTTTTTTTCTAATTCTAGCAAAGTGTCAGTCGTTAGAGCTCCTACTGCTCTCCTTACACCCGACACTTACCACCCTCCCTTGTTCATTAGTCTATCTTTCAATGCCGAACCCATTGCTCAAGCATCCCACTCATTTACGACTTCAAAACTGGTGATTACACCTCCATATCTCACTTCCTTAACTTTTTTAATTGGAAGTCTACTTTCTCTGCTTACTCCATTAACGATGCCGCGTCCGTTTTTAATGACACCCTTCTTACTTCAATCGATAAGTTTATCCCACTAAAATTGTATAAAACACCTAAATTTCCTCGCTGGGTCTCCCCGCTACTCAAAAACATGATTATAACCAAGAAACAAGCTCACATAACCTTCAAACGTTCCAACCTTGCTCATGACTATACGATATTCTCTCAACTGCGTGCCAAATGTAAACGTCAGTCCAAACTTGATTATTCAGTTTTCATCAAAAAAACCGAAAATGCCATCTCAACCGATCCTTCTCACTTCTGGAAATGTATTAAAGATTTAAAATCTAACCGTCCAATCCCATCCACTGTTCATCTCCATGACGAATCAGCCTCTTCCCCCGTTGATTCAGCAAATCTATTCTCTAAATATTTCCTATCTGTTTTCAAGCCTCCTCTCCCTTCACCATCTAGTACCCATTTAGATAATTTATACCCATATAATCTACCATCAAACTGCCACTTTAGTCTTGATGACGTCCTTTCTGCACTTGTATCACTAAAAAAAAATAATTCTAACGGTCCAGACGGCATCTCTGCTCGTCTACTATATAGTTACACCTGGCCAAACTCCTTGAATCCATTGTATATTCCTGTATCAAAAGAAATCTCAATCACATAGTTATTGACTCTCAACATGGTTTCCGTCCTGGCAAGTCAACCATCACCAGCAGCATTTCTTTCACTACCTACATACTAAACAGTTTTGAAGCAAATAGTCAAGTTGACACAATCTTTATTGACTTCAAGAAGGCGTTTGACTCAGTAGACCATGGACTTCTCATTGCCACACTTGACTCGCTCGGTATCAGCCAGCCGCTCATCTCCTGGTTCGCATCCTACTTAACATCTCGTAAACAATTTGTTAAGCTAAACGGTGCCGTTTCAGAGTTATCTGTAATTTCCTCGGGTGTTCCACAGGTAGGTCCTCTGAGTCCTCTTCTTTTTATCATATTTGTAAATTCAATAAATAAGTGTTTCTCTTTTGCCAAGGTTTTCCTATTCGCGGATGACATAAAAAATTTTTCTAAAATTGACTCACCCGCTGACTGCCTTTTATTACAAGCGGAATTGGATGATTTCTTCGATTGGACGCGTCGCCTTAACCTGCCCCTCAACCTGGACAAATGTCACGCTATGACTTTCTGTAGGAAACGTAGCCCCATACTACACTCATACCACCTTGGTAGCTCCCCTCTTGCGCGTCCATCTTATCAAAGACTTAGGCTTCTATCTATCGCCCACCCTTTCCTTTAAACACCACTTAAATGTTACTGTTGGAAAGAGCCTGAAGATCCTCGGATTCATCAAACGAAACACAACCCTCTTTACCTCCACCACCTGTCTCCGTACCCTCTACTTCAGCCTTGTCCGTTCCATTCTCGAGTATGGATCGGTCGTTTGGTTTCCATATCTGGCCTGTGATCAATTGCGTCTTGAACGAGTACAAAATCGTTTCCTATCTTTTATTGCTTTTTTACTAAATATTGAACACACACCTCATGATTATACCGTTATCCACTCCACTCTCAATATCCCAACTCTGGCATCTCTCCGTAAACACGCAGATCTCATGTTCATCACATTTCTACTCAATGGTACCATCGACTCCCCCGACTTACTAGCCACTGTTTCATTTCGCGTTCCCTCCTACTCTACTAGACACCATTCTCTTTTCTCTATCCCTACCCATCTCACCTCGTATGGTCACAACCAGCCTCTCCACAGAATGTTACACCTATTAAACCAACCTTAGTCCTACCACTTACTTTTTATCTGTTATCTATATATTATTGTATTAATTTACTTTCTACCTATGTAATTTATCTACTTTACTATATTTTTGTTAACTAAATGCTGTTCGGGGCGTATAATCATTAAATAAAAATAAAATAAAATATATATATGTGTATAATATATAAAAATTAATATTTGTGGGTAGATTAAACCTCTGGGAATAAGATAGGTTAATTTACAAAGGGTTAAATTTGTTTTTTTTATACATCAGATTTTAGTACGGTTAGGTTACGGATAGGATTTTGTATAAATTGATTATAATATTAATCCACCGTAGGTAGAATTAAGTTAAAACTTGGTATAACTTTGATACTTTAAAGTTAAATCATACACTTACGTACAAACAGCACGGGGTTCGCGATCTCCCGCAGGTAGGTTGCCAGCTACTTGTGTTAAATATACTCATAAAATTTGCAACTCATAGATTAAAATTATAAAATGATTCACTTTATTGTAACATGAAATAACTTTACTATAAACACTTCATGATCCAGGTTCAGTTACCCATACGCAAGGGCACAAGTGTCAGCATCCGTCACTGACCCAGTGTCATGGGTATACTATCGCACAGCATTGACTGACTGCCCGTCGTCACCACTGTTCAACCTCTTATTACTAATGCAGTGTTGACACCCTACCTTGCGTATAACATAATATTACAATAGCAACATGACAACATGTATCAAGATTATGCATAACATATATAACACTTGATAGTATACTGCTGCGAATCAGAATTTTCATTCCAGGCAACGGAAAAGTTAAGATAAATTTTGAACCCCATAGGCATAAGCATGCGCAGAATTTCTGGCAGGGTAGTCATACATAAATACATTAACACACACACATATTTCGTATATAATATAATATTAATATTCACACCTAAGTTACAAAAACTAATTTGGATGGGGTAACCTCATTTAACTACATTTACCGTGGTAAAAAATTAATTTATGATTGACTATCAATTATCATAATAATAATATTGAATATTGAGGAGGGCCGGGAGGAGTTCACAGAGTAGTCAAGTGCCTGCCATGACTACCCCGTGCGCACGCTTATGCCCATAGGTACACCGAATATTAAATAACGAATTGAACAAAGTTTGAGTCATATAGAGTTGGTACATTTAACGGGAAACGAAGTGCACGGGATCAGCTAGTATAGTATATATTATAAAGTAATTTATTATTTTATTCCACTATACTATACTTTAGCGCAGCCTATATCACAATAATTATTTAGGTAGTTCGAATTCGCAAATGCACTATACCTTGGGTATTCGCTGGACACTGATTATAAATGTTTTAAATAATATACACTAATCTTTCAAAATTGTCATAACAGGAGAAATACAAGCAAAGGGCATGGTGTTGCCATTCACTCCGGATATTTACAGGCCTATGTTGACAAGATTGAGGCTCGAGGGGATATCTGCGCAAACTACGAACGTCCGCTCGTGATTTTATTGTATTTTTCATCTGAAATAAAATGTTTTATTATATTTGTTTAAAACTTTAAAACAGTGATTATGATATAATATTAATTTGTTATGTTAATTCATATCTTGTTTTTATACATACTGTTTTTGCTTTAGTTATAGTCATAGTGGACTGTATTGGTAACTTTAATAGATTTTGACAATGGTATTTTAATTTTGACGTGAACGGCGGACTACTATTTCAAATAATTCAGATAAATACAATTAAGGGTAAAAAAAGGATACACGGGGACTGGCTAGTCTAGGGGATTCGTCGGGATTGACGAATATAATAAACAACACAAATGGTAACTTAAAATAATCATTCAAGACAAAAAAGGCGTATGCCAGATGTGGTGCATCGACATCAGTGACGGTGGCTTCGATGGTAACTTAACAGTGGAGTTACGGTGACGGATTGACGGTAGGAAAAAACACACAACAAAACACGGCGGATAAAAACAAAAAGTTTGTCGCGTGATACCAGCAACGGCGAGATGTTGTCAACGAACTGGTCCGCGGGTATTGACCGTGGTGGGACAGACGGCGTTTGGTTATCACAGTTTTCTCTTTTGCTTACGTAACAACCAACATATACTGTATGATATAATCAACATTAATTATTACATTATGATCATTAATCAACCATGTATATCAGTGGCGAGACGAGCTATTTTCACACAAGGAGCAAAGATATTATTCTATTATTCTAACCACCCACCCATCCACCCAATATTTTATGAAAAAAAAATGCGTTAAATTAAATTATGTTTATTATTTATTTAACATTCATTATATGTAGGTACAATGACAGTACATTCTTAAAACTTTTGAAGTTAATAACATATTTCTAGTTTATTATTTTCTTTTTTAAGTTATTTTTTAAGATTCTGATCGGAGCAAAACAATGTTAGTGTCCGATTTTCTACCTCAGCATCTTTTTGCTGATAGGAAAATTAATCTAGTATTTTTTTTTTTTTGTGGGGTGGAGGGTAGAAATAAGAAAATTGAGTTATTTTCAAAAGCGTGGTAAAAACTAAAAAAATAAGGAAAAAAGGTGGGTAAGTGGATATCGCTCTGCCGTACAGTAGGTTACATACTTTTATAACTACAAAATCATTTTTAAATATTAAATTTGATAAATACTGTCGAAAATTGAAATTTAAATACATATAAAAAAAAATTGTGCTTTAGTATTTTTACACTGTTATTTAAGCAATATATCCAGGAGCTTTGTAATAAACTTTGATGCTTTTTGGCCTAAAAAATAAAATGTTGTTGAAATATTAAGAAAACAATTTTTAAATTGCCGTAAACAGCTCAAAACACGTTAAAATATTTTGAAAATTTTATCAAGTATAGGAATTGATAAAATAAACATATGATATACATTTCAAGAATCTATGGTTATTGGTTTTTGAATTACAACAATATAAGAAAATCGCTACATGAGAAGTCGAGTGAATATCCAAATGTTGTTAAAATTTGAACTTCAAACGCTCATAAAAATTTAATTTGACTTTCTTATAGACATTTTTTTATTGATAAAGATACCCTTATAAGGAGTCTTGAATTACATTTGAAAATCTTAGACTTAAAAAGAAAAATTTTTAGGAATTTTTATTTCAAAATAATTTACACATTGAGTCTTACGCTTTTTGTCAAAATTCGAACTTTAAATACTTATGGAAAAAAATTGTAACTATGGGTTTTTAATATTTTACAAATTTCACCGTAACAATAAATTACGAGCCTTGTATTAAATTTTCAAGTTTTTTTAACCAACTATCATAGAAAAAAAAAACTAAAAAAATTGGAAACTGAAAATGTCCGTAAACAGTTCAAAACAAATTAAAATTTTTGAAAATTTGTTTGTGTATATAACCAGTGAAAATTGCATGTTAAATTAAATTTGTTGTAGTTATACCAAAAACCAAAATCAATTTTGTCGAAAACCATCTTTACGTAAAAATTAGGATTTTTTTAGAATTTAGACTCCCACAAAGTATTCATTTTCCTATCAGAAAAGATATTGTTGAAGAAAATCTAAGCATTTTTAATGTCCTAAAAGGTGATGACAAAAACAAAAATACAAAAACTCATCATTGTAAAATCAATATACATTCATCGCTCTACTCAGAAGTCAGAATCTAAAATGAGAATTTTAGGGCTGAAGGGGTTTTCCCCCCCAAACAAAAATCTTTTTTATATTGGTATTTTGTTTTGGGAAAATTGTTGTGATAAGAGACTTTCGGCAAACTCCCGACGGTACGAATAATAAATGATATAGTACGACGAGTCGACAAAATTATCGTCGATAACAATTTTATCATAGGTAGGCCTCGATAACTATTACTGAAATAATAACCAATTATAAAATCAACAAAAACAGCGATAACGACGTCGAGTGGATTTTATTTTATGAATTATTATAATAGTCTAATCAGGGGCGGATTTACCCATAGGCCACCAAGGCACGCGCCTAGGGCGCAAAATTTATTGGGGCGCAATGTTTTAGTTAATTTTTACTTTTCAGTTTTTCATAATTTCATAATTTATTATATTTACCTAAATTTATATATGATATTAATTTTTTTTTGTATACAACTTGCATGAAAAAGGAGAATGGCTCTCGTAGCCCCGTCGCAGTAACGTTTTAATTCATAAGCTATAATACCTAACCTCGCAGTTTGGGTTCAATCTTGCTACCAACGCGCGCTGTGCTGCGCCGCCACGGCTAGAGGCTCGATATCGGCACTCGCGAGACAGTTGCCGGCGTTGCCTATGTTAATGCATGGGAGGTGTCATACGGGTGTGCGGCGTAAACACAGACAATATTGTGAATGGCGCATGCGAAAAACGCCAGCCAAGGCAGTCAAATATACTGCCTCGGGCCGCCGGGTACATTGTTATAGCCGCTCTACTAGCTAGGTGGGTGACCGCTCGCACAGTTCTTAGCAAGTAAATAAAATTGGATTGAACCGCCTCACCCCGTACTCGGCATTCTTAGAATACTGGAAATCAGATGTCTTGATAAAGTAATTAATAATAATAAACATTGCGACGACGCGCGACGCTGGCACTGTCGCCCGTCTCCTGCATAGTGCATACTGCTCAGAAATCTTATAGATTTCATTCAATTTTTATAGTTTATTTCATGGAACATTAAACCCAAATCTCTAAAAATATATTCACACCGTCATTTTTATAGACATTTTAAGTTCAAATTAGAAATAAATTAGATATGTAGGTACCTAAACGAAAAATAACGTGTTTAATTATTTTTTTGTAATTTTTTTTTTTTTTTTATTAATGAGTAAAAGACAATCTACAATCTATACAACAAATGTGCACATTAATTAGATGAGATAAAAGAATACAAAACAAGTAACAATGAATATTATGATTATGGGGAGTTACCCAGTGGTAACACCTAGCACGTGAATAAACATTTTAATAGTAACAGATTATTGTTATCTTATATTTACTATCTCCAAGTGGAGTGTAAATGTGTGATAAATTATAATGAGCAGTAATTGGTATGACGGAGATAATTATGGAGAAATAATACCTTTAGCAATCAGTGAATTTAGTACAGAGTAGAGAAGGGAGATGAGGGGATTGATTAGTGAGCTCAAATTAGAAATGAAACTAGAAAAAATTTCGCCAACTTGATTGGGAAGTGGACTTTGATTTCTGGTGGCTTCTCCATATGATTTGTGTGTGGTTTGATGATGATTGGAAATCGGGCCTTTCCGAGGGACTCTCGGATAGGCTTTTTTGAAAGCGGCCTTGAATGCCGGGCAGCCCTTGTAATTGGTGGTGTGGTCCTTGGAGCACAAGGCGCATTTGGCAGGACTGCTGCGGTCTTTGGTGCAGTCCTCCGTGTGATGGTCTTCCCCGCATTTGACGCATCTTCGAT
>NC_042495.1:71832959-71837877 GCF_005508785.2 Acyrthosiphon pisum | reverse complement strand
TCTTAGACGGATTTGGGTGTGCGTGACGGAACGGGGCCCGCATTACGGGGTGCCTTTATTCATAATAATCTAATATTATAAATATTTTAATACAAGTAGATAATTATATGATGACAATAATAATCATTATTATCGAGGGCGCACAGCGATAACGGAGCGAAACAACGGGCAACGCGGCGTACGTGCATTCATGCTGAGCGTTACGGCCGAACTGTTTTTTGTAATTTAAAAATATTATTCGTGGGTAGGTACATAAAACTTTTAAAGTACAACAAATTAAATGTTTTCGACAAAGTAAATTTAACATACTGTTAGTATAAATGACTTCAATAGCAATATTATAAAATATACTTATAGTAATATATGCAGACAGTCTTCGTTCAGTTTCGGTTTTGGTGTACAATGATTTTATATCATTTAATTAACATTTAACACATCCATTACAATGACCCATTTGACATCTAATGAACAGCAGAGCGGTACCCATTTGCCACCCTTTTTTAAATTAGTACTTCATTAATTCTATAGTATATTGTGTGCAGTATATTATGTATGCTAAAAATGAATACCCATTACCCAAAGCGACCGCTCCTCTAGACCCCCTTCGCCTCGCCACTGATGTATATGACTAGTCTTAGCATCCAAGACTAGAAGAGTGTTTAATACAATGGGTTAGGCAATGTATAGGGCAAAATGTGCCTGTGAGTGGCCGCTTACTCAAAGAAACAGCAAAATCATTCACCAAAGACTTGGGCATCCCGTTTTTCTCAGCTAGTGATGGACGGTTAATGAATTTTATGAAAAGAAACGGTATTGTTTTCAAAAATATTTGTGGAGAAAGTTCTAGTGTTGATGATAACGTGTGTTCAGATTGGCATCGTAAACTTTCAACTTTGTTAAAAAATTACGAGCCACGAAACGTGTCCAACACAGATGAAACCGCTCTATTTTTTAAATGTTTATCAGATAAAACTTTCACCTTTAAAGAAGAAAAATGCCACGGCGAGAAACATAGTAAAGACAGGTTAACGATTCTACAAGCAGTAAACATGGACGGCTCCGAAAAGTTAACTTCACTCATAGGAAAAGCTGCCAAACCTAGGTGTTTTAAAGGCATATGTTAATTTCCTATAACTTATCGTTCAAATAAAAAGGCATGGATGACGACAGAATTATTTAATGAATGGTTGGTTTCACTCAATGAAGACATGAAAAAACAGGAACGCAAAATTCTACTGTTTTTAGACAACTGTACAGTTCATAATTACCCCCCACCTTCAAGTAATATAGAACTTCATTTTTTTCCTCCTAACACCACATCGAAGTTGCAACCACTCGACCAAGGTTTAAGTATTGTAAAATTTTTTTCCGTCAAGAAGTTGTAAAGAATGTTTTGGAAGGCATTGAAAGTGAACAAATGCCAAACATTAGTGTATTGACTGCTATGATATTTGTTGATAATACATGGAAAAAAGTGGCTCCTTCTACGATACTCAAGTGTTTTTAAAATCGAGATTTACATTGAAATTCAAGAAACAGAAAACGACCAGTTGAATATTGAGTCGATACAATGGAATTCCCTGCCAACTCGAGAAAATGTATGTTTCACTGATTATGTCAATGTAGATGAAGATATTGCTGTATGGAGAGTCCTCTCTGACGCCGAAATTTTAGAAAATACATTAAGCGTTGATGAAGACAATGAAGATGACACAAGTCACTATCTCTTGTGACTTTAAAAGAAGCCAGTTCATCCTTGGAAAAATTACGAAATTTTTCGCTCCAGTCAGAAGTCACTGTTGAGGTTTTTGTTGCTTTATTTACTACAGCAAATACTATTGAAAAAATGAAACTAAATTCAATGAAGCAGAAAACCATTACAGATTTCTTCAAAAAATAATAATATTTTATAATAATAATAAATAATTAAAAATGTTAAAATTAACAATATATAACTCTAATATGTATGTTTTATCACCTAATTTACTGAAATAATTAATATGTAGGTATGTAATAACCAATAATAAAAAACAACATTTTTTTTCTTAACTCTATAGTTCGAAATTTTTTTTGCCTAAATACTTACAGAGGAAAGACATACCATTCGTATTAAGAATTATTTTTATGCGGTAATGAGTTCCACGAGAGACAGGATTACTCTAACTACTAACAAGAACAGAACAATGACCATAGTTACGTAGTATTACACATACAGACGTACTTACAGATGAACAATAATATATAATACGAGTGAACATATTTCTTATATACATATTACATAAAATATTATAAACTATATATAAGCAGTGTTCGGACTTATCTAGATGAATATCTAGATAATTATTTGTTCATATTTATCTTTATCTAGATAAAAATGTACTTATCTAATCCGAACACTGTATATAAGTAATGACAAATATGGTACAACACTATGATAGTTGCTCAAAAAGTCTTAAATTTATTTAAATGTACTATAAGTATTAACACATTTCTGCCATCTATCTGTGCTAGTACGTACTTAATGTGTAAAAGTGGAAAAGTTGATAAGCCCCCCCCCCCCCAAAAAAAAAAAATCATGGCTTCGCCACTGGATAGGTTTTTGTTCGGATTAAGCGAAATTGAGCAAAATAAAGAGAAATGCAGATTAAGCTATGTGCGTTTCATTTCACTCAGAATCTAAAATTGTTATTTAATATTATGGAATTGTAATAATTAATCATTTTTTCTTTTATCCAATTGAAAAAGACTCTTATTATTATTTTTTTACATTTTTCCTGATTTTTCCACGTAGGTATAAGGTGATAGTAATAGCAAGAACGAGTTACGACTTACGAGTATCTATTTGTCTCCCAGTTAATCTAGGGCCTATCCTCCTGCAGCAGTTCTCGGAAACCTGATACATATATAATTGTTTATTTTCCAAAAAGAATAAAGATGTTCATGACAAGTGCAAATTGGTTCCTTCCGGTGGCGAACCCAGGGGGGTGGACCCCGGGTCCGACCCCCCCCTGGCTTATGTCATAATTTTATTTTTATTACATATATTGTAAATATAAATTTAAAAAGGTGGGCAAGTGGGTGTCGCTCTGCTGTACAGTAGGTTACAAGTGGGTCACTGTAATGGATGGTGTTAAATTATATATAGTATAGTATAGTATAAAATATAGTAGGAGCCTTGTATTAAATTTTCAAGCTTTTTTACCCAACAAATTAAGTTTTATTGGCATTCATAGAAATAAAGACTAATAAAATTGGAAACTTAAAATTAATTATAGTTAGCTGTTTGTAAATAGTTTCCCATTCTATGAAAAATTCTGAGCATACTAGAAAGTCGTTAGTCTACAGCAGAACGGTTATCAACTTGGCTCACTTGTTTTATGTGCGCATGCCACATGGGTTCATACCCACTTTGCCGAATCCCAATTTGCCGACAACTCAGTTCGCCGACAAATATACCATTTTAAAATATTTTAGAAACATTCCCATTTCGCCGACAGTCCAGTTTGCCGACAAATTATAAATATAGTTTCAATTTTCCCGATTCGCCGACAGGCGACAATCATTTTTATCAAAAACGGATTTTATGACAGCGATAACACAGTATGTTGTCGATAACTGATAAGTTTAATGATTAAATGATTTCCCATATATAAAATTCAGAGGGAGTACAGATTGGTGAATTTAGTTCGTTCCAGCCGTGTGTACTGTAAAGTTCAAAATTTAATAGTTAACCAGTTAAAAATTAAAATGGAATGGTTTAAAATAAAATCAGAAAAAGATCATGATTTATAAGTAGTCAATAATTTTATCCATCGAGTGGATAGAATACGGGACAAGACCGAATATTATAAATGCATACAAAATTGCGGCGGTCGTGCTATTTTGAAAAATTTGAAAAATAAAACTGACGTAATATTATCGAAGCTTCACTATCACCCAACACACGGAGTTGAGTTGGCTAATCGTGGCTTTCGAAATAAATTGAAAGTAAGTACAAATTTAGTAATGTTTAAGTACAAATTATAAAAATATATTATCAAATATATTATAGTACTTATTAAGTGCATTATGTTCCGAGCCCTAATAATGATATATTATAATTATATAATGTTTGTTTTTTTTTCCTAAACTTTGATTAATGAAGGAGGAACTTACTCAAAATCCCACGAAACCGGTACCCAAGACATTTAATGCAATCAGGATATCTGTCATAACTTCAGAAATAAAAGGTGCTACAAATTCGGAAGTTATAGATGCTATTCCCGTATTCACCAGTATAAAAAGTTAGGGATACAGAAAAAAAATGAAAATGATTCCACCTTTACCGTCAAAATTATCTAATTTAACGATCGAAGGTGATTGGCGTTCTACAAATTATGGGAGAGATTTTTTATTAGGTAATTATTTTAAAATTTTAATCTATTCCATATAAATATTACAAGTTAATATAAAGTAATATATTTATAATATTTATAAACTAATTAGGTTCAGAGGGAAATGATAATAAAATAATTATATTTGGAACAGAAGGATTTTTAAAACGGCTTTGTAACAGTGAAATTATTTTCACGGATGGTACATTTAAATCCGCTCCAAAATTATTCTTGCAAATATATACATTACACTGCTTTGTAATGGGATTTATGGTACCAATGCTATCATTTAAAATAGTATATTACTATACAGTAGAACTCCGATTATCCGAACGCCAATCAAACGGACGTCCAATTAACCGGACGAAAAAAAAAGGTCGTCTTTTAAGAGGACGCCACTCCCGCATGTGTTTTCTCCGTCTGACAAAAGCGTAACATACCAAATCTACGCTCAGAAATTCAAGTTTTATGCCGTTAGCTTAAAAATTAAAGCAAATCGACCTATTATGAAATTTGACGCTAGAACATTATCTGTGTTTTGTTGG
>NC_042495.1:71829375-71831618 GCF_005508785.2 Acyrthosiphon pisum | reverse complement strand
CCCCAAGCACCCCCCTATGTGCGCCTATGACTGTATATAATAATAATATACTTGTACGTCGATCAATATGTTCATGTCAATTTAATCGTGTTTATCAGATTTATTCCATACAATTTATAAATATAATACTCGATAGGTAAGTGTTAGGTTAGGTTTTTATTTCTAAAAACTTAAAAAAAAATCGAAAAATCAAAAAAATACATTTTGAATCATTTTTCTGTATGTTATGAAATAATTCATTCATATCAAACATTATAATTTGAAATATTTATTTATATTTAGGTTTATGCTCTTTTACCGAATAAAAGCACTAATACTTATACAATGATGTTCAATATTATTAAAGAAGCTGCCTTGAGAAATGATTTGGCTTTTAAGCCAAAAACGTTTCAAATTTATTTTGAAATAAGAATGATTGTTGGCATTAGAGATTCATTTGGATATAATACAGAAATAAAAGGATGCCTTTTTCATTTTGGGCAATCCATATGGCGTCAAGTACAAAAAGTTGGACTACAGCACGAGTATACACATAATGACGAAGTAAAGAAAACTGTTCGAAGAATATGTGCGTTAGCACTAGTAGGTATCTACTGAAGAAATAGATGAATGTTGGTCAATGATTCATGCTGAAGCACCAGTTAATGAAAGTAATTGAAATCAATTTAATTATAATTTGATTAGTAAATCTTATATTATTTACTTTGTTTTAGACCTAATGAAACGTATGGACTATTCTGTGGATACATATTTAAATAATGATGCTTGCATATTCAACCGGAAAATATGGAATCACTTCAACATTGATAAGACACGGACAACTAACCACTTAGAAGGTTGGCATGCAGCTTTAAACCGATCTATTAGTCGACCAAAGCCAAATATATTTTTGTTGATAAACGAGATAAAAAATCAACAACAACATTTAGAGCTCGACATTGCAGCCCAGAAAAACGGTAATCCAAAACCATTAAGTAAAATGAGTTTCGGAAACTTGAAGAAAGATTAACAAATGCAAAGGATAGGTAAATATTATAAAATGGTTAATTTTTACACGTAGGATTGTTAATAAGTAAGTTATTTTGTACTTTATTTTAGATTGGAATCAAAAGAAATTTCATTATTGGACTACATAGATATAATAAAATATCATATAGGTATACATACAATAATTGTTGTTTATAATTTTTTATTTTAATTTATATTGACTTTTATTATATAACTAGTATAATAATATAATGTGTATATTATATTCTTTTTATTTACAAGAACTTTAATTTGTATTGACTTTTATTATATAACTAGTATAATAATCTATATATATAAGAATCTAACTTGATTTTGGAGACGAAGGCAACCGGTTTGTTTATTTATTTATTATTGTTATTATTATTAATTATTTATTTATTTGTTTGCACTTACATTTTTCCATTTGAAATAGATATTATTCATTGAACAAATAATTTATCGTTACATTTTTTTCTATCTTATCTCTATTCTATAATAAAAAGAATAAAATTTACCACTCCAGTGGTTGAATTCAAAATGTAGGATATATAATTTTCAGAAATTAGCTATAACAATAACTACAATAATACCTATGTAATTATATTATATTATTTGTATAGCCAAAAAATTGTCATATGTTTTTAAATTAAATTGTAAAAAAATAATTTCTTCCGGAGGAAGGTCGGGAAGCTAGTACTATATAATACTGTATAATGTATACCTAGTATAATATAATGTTTATTTTTTTTTATATATTATTTATATTCGACGAATTGGGAATCGGCAAATTGGGAACATGTAAAAAATAGTCGGCGAAATGGGGTGTCGGCAAATTGGGTTTCGGCGACGTGGGAAGACACGGCCACATGCGTAGTAAAATTAAAGTTTCTTGAATAAGGGCTTCCACTTTTGAGACTAGAGTTGGAGAGCAATTTTGATTCTTAAATAATTATTTTTATACTTTCCAAATATACTTTTTTAAGAAGTTCTAAATTTATACGAATACGCAATTCGAATTTTTAAACAGTGCACAAAATCACACATTGGCATTGCCACATTTAGACATTTTGCGCCCCGGTGCAAAAAAAAATTGGCGCCCCCTAAGCTCCAGTGAAAAAAAATTGCTTCCCCCTAAGGGGCCTACCCACGGAAAATATGGGAGCTAGATCCTCATTAACCTTTTAGATTTTGAGCACAGAAAAGAATATATGTTTTACATGTGTGCTTTTTTAAAA